>NC_040102.1:19920248-20221775 GCF_003369695.1 Bos indicus x Bos taurus
AGCTCAAGTGATTTATTATTTAGTGATTTTTAGGAAAATTTAATGATATGAAGTAGGTAAGCATTTTGATCATGACTCTACAATCAACAAAGGAACTTTTTTAGAGTAAAGGAACATAAAAAGAAGGAAGACTCTGGCATGAGGTTTCTATTCTTTAAGAGCACAAGATTAGTTTACTTGCTTTCCCTAAAAATAAATCTGAGCTGTCCTTCAATTTAAACATATATGAATTATGATCAGACTTACCTGTCAGATGATCTCTATTCCAATAGAAATTTCCTAGTATAGATTATTCCTAGAAAATCTTTCAACTTTGAAACATTGTCTGGCATGTATCACATTTGTTTAGAAAACTATTTGAGATATCCGTCTTTAAAGTCCTACCTATGACAAACCCCTAACTCTGCATAATCTAATAACTCCTAAGCTTTTCTCTGCTATTCTGATTTCCATCTAGTCATCTATTATGTGTTAGAGGAAAATCACAGTCCCTGCTTTGACAGGCACTTTTTCTGCTTCTTGCACTGCTTCTCCAATATGGCCAAGTTTAAGGAAAAAATACTAGTACTATAAAAAAGTCACTTAAGTTTTTATTGTAAAACCAAAATTCATACATATTCAAATGTAGACTACTTTCCATCCTGGATGATGTCTATGACCTAATATCTGATCTGTTAAAGACAGATAATGATGATCAGAGTCCTCTTTTTAATGACTAGGTTGTAAGGAGGTTACCTAATTTTAGAAGAAGAAACCAAGGTATGTTAACTGGTATAGAATGAAACTGGGATAGTTCAAGTTAAAAAAAATAAGATATTAAGATGAATTACTTATGTGATTTACTATGTATGAAAATAACTTTTTTTGGTGGAGAGGAAGGTGGATAAGTACATAAACACCTAGGCCATGTTAGAGTCATCACTGGATAGTATTTCTACAGTGCCTCACTCTTAGAGAGCTTAATAAAATTAATAAATCAAATGAATTAATGGTTGTAGTCTGCTGGGCTCTTGTTCTGCGCTCTGTCTGGTTTCTAAGAAAGCTTCCTGATTGCTTCCAAAAGACTGGGATAATCATGTCCTCCACTGTGGTGATTGCTGGGAAAACTGAAGCTTATGTGGCCAGTGCAGTAAGGAAAGATTTCTCAACACCCAGAAGACTGCAACAAATCTGAAACACTTACCTCAGTTACGTACTATATGTCCGGAGTAATAATCATAACTTCCTTGTCAGGTCGTTTTGAAGATTAAATGGCATGCTCTTAGCATAGTACCAGGAAGACAGGTTAAAAAAGTTAATTTCTTTACTCAAATTATATCTTTATAGTCCATGTGAATACTTGTCCTCCCTTAAACACAGACTAAGTATTAAGCATTTTTCAAGTCTCAGAAAATAATTTTATTTTTCCTAAACTGTTTCCAGAAATAGGTATAGAAAGAAGAATGATGAAAAAAACCTGTACTGTATGCTAGGATTTGGAATGGCAATCATACTGAAGTTTAAATGAAAATAGGCATTAGGATGCTACTTTACCAAGCCTTGGAAATCTAGTTCAAGATTTTCTACTTAATTGGCTTTCACTGCTATCCATAAATTATGTTCATTCTGTAACGAACTGTAAAAGCAAACTGTTTAACATATACAAGTTAAAGTGAAAATCAAATTAAGAACTAGACTGCCTAAAAATTAAATATTAGTTTATTATTAAAGCTTTCATAAGAGAAAAGCTAACACAGTAAAGGTCAGAATATTTCACTGACTTTTGTGTTCTTTACTATTTATTAACAAATTATTGTTTTAAACTTCAGAATTCAGATAGCATATCCTCATCTAACCACAAACCCATCAGATACTTATATTTAAAAAGCTAGCATCAAAGTTTATGTTGGACTACTTTAAATGAAAGGCAATTTTTCTATTAGGTAAAATATTTATTTACCTGTATTGCCTTTTAAATGCATCTTTAATTTGAAAAATAAGAGTATATAAAACAGCTGGTTTATCCTCTTCATTTATTCTGTGTATTAAAAATTACTTGAGATGGCACATTGGCAGGTTTGGTGTTTCCTGACACTATGAATATTTAAAAACAAATTATTTTTCAAAGTTTTATCATCCAGAAAGAAAGAGAAAAAAATAAGAATCTTTCTACAATTGAAATAGTAATTTTTCAAAAAGGGTTGAGAGGAAAAAAAATCTAAGCAAACTATCCTTGATAAAGAAATGAGGCAGTTTCAAATTAAAAATACAAATTTAAATGAAGTAATTTTATAAAATATTGAGAGTAGCTAAAATTACATGCACAGGTATTTAATCAATAATAAGAGAGGAACAGCAGTAGAACTTAAATATGATAGAATTTATCAACAATAAATAAACATTTTTAGTGCAAATAGTGCAGAAAAAATTTTCAAAGCAAAGATCATAGCAATCATTCTAATCTGTACAAAATCAGTCTCAGTTCTGTATACAACCTATATAATACATCTAGGAATTCAGCCTTGTGATGAAATGCCAATTTGCAAATCATAAATATAAATGTGCTTAGTTTTGTGTCCCATTCCTCTCTTTGCAGTTCATGTTTTCAGGAAAATCTGAAAAGAAAAGAAAATCAAAAACCTAAGATTTACTTTCAGATGATAAATTAAGATTTCTTAAGATAACCTGACAATGAGGGAAAAGAGGTGGGAAAGGATTCTAGCATGCATGTGTCAACACAGAATAACTCACTGCCCACTTCTCAACCTTGAGATATGTATGCTACTGCTGCTATACTTGGTATTAAAAATCAACACCCTCAGGGATTAATAATCTGAGTTGTAAAATAACGCAATGTTGCTACTAATGTTAAGGACAGCTAAATTGAGAAAAGGGGCAAGTAAATTTGAACTGGAGATGAGAAATGCCTGACACCTCCCTCCCTGTAGCCGGCTCCCCTTTAAAGGAAACTCCCACGCTCTCTTCTCCACATCTGCTCCATCAGCCCAGCAAAGCAGACAGAAGACCACATGACACCAGTCTCCAGGTAATACCGTGAGGTCAGGACGGATACCATCTATGCGGGGCCAGTCTCTTTCCTTGATTTGTTGTGAGACCCTACTCAGTCTCCCCGGGTGCTCGGGCCGTCAGATCAGGCCTGTGGGCAGCAGGGGCTGAACCACGTGCAAGTGCAGCAAAGAAAGGCTCTTTGAAGAGCCAGTGAGAAGGCACATGAGAGTGAGACGCAGAAAAGGGGAGGAAAGCAGGAACGAGAAACAAGCAGCCTGTAGCAGCACCTAAGGAAGAAGAGCTGCTTTGGTTACGGATGGCCTCATGCTTTCACTCCCAGGAGACAGGTGTGCTTTCCTATATTTGGGCTGTTTTCCTGCATTATCCAGGAACACAAGCTTTTACTTAAACTTGAGGTTGGAGCTAGTCTTTGCAGCCAAATCCAGTCCTAAAACAAGACAGAGGAAAATGGAAGAATGTCTTGAGATCAGATGAGAGCATGAACAAAGACATGATGGCAGAAAATAGAACATGACAGAAGAGAACACAGGAGAGGCAAATGGAAAATTAGAACGGATGATCTAAAATGTCAGCCAGCTTACAGAAGGCTTAAAACCAGAGAGAGAAACGTGGCATTTATCATCCCCAGGGTTCTTTAAAGGTCCTAGAGCAGATATGTTATCACAGAGTGGTATTTTAGGAGCATCATTTTGTCAGTGCTCTGCACAAAGGAGAAACCCTGAAGTCAGAGGACTGATCAGAAACTCACTGGAATAGATGGAAAAGAGACAGATTGGAAGTTCATTTTTAAAGGAAAAAATGACAAAAGAGACTACTGAGAAATAAGTCAACTTAAGTGTTATGGTATATGCCCCATACCAGCTGAGAGAAAGGAACTTAAACTATATATGTAGCTTTCAAATACTGAAAACAAAACTCATTTAAGCAAATACCATACTGAGAAAACATGCAAACAATTTATACTGGCCATATGCTTAGGTGTATAACATCATGCTTAATAGATAACACAAAGTATTCTACATGTTACATAGCATGGTAGCTGTAACGACAGTATTATGCTTAAAGCTGGCTGAACAAGCACTGGTAAGAACACTTCATTAAAGAGAGCCATGCAATAGCCTCAAGACACAAACCTTCCAGAATACAATTTACCTATAGTGGAGCATGAAACTGGCTGTGCATTGCTATCACTTGTTGAAGTTTCTCTTCCTTGGCTCTTCTACAGTGGCAAATCTAGAAGATAATTATTTAAAAACCAGTCACTTCTCCAATAATCTTCCTACAACTAGCTACATTTTGACAGAATTCTAAGTAAGAATCTTTCAACTCGTTGACATTAAATTGTGGATGTCTAAGGTGGCACAGAATTTAAGAATCAAAAAAAAAAAAAATTTTGTTTGGAAGATAATCTTTGTCTGTAAACCTCTAGAATGTAAAACACATTCTGATCCTTTATACCAGTTCTCTGATTATATAATTTCAAATATCTGTGTTTTAAAAATATGAAAATAAATCCTACTGTTGTTACCCTGGAAGCTTAACAAACAAAAACCTCACAATACAGTTATATAGTACCAAAAAAAAAAAGGACTAGAAATGAATGCCTCATTAAAGCTATAGTCAATAATGTCCCTGAACTTCAATTTTCTCTCGTGGAAAACGGGAATAATAAAATCTGGCCCACTTTCCTTTACAGTAGAACTTAATTGTATAAAGGTTATAAATAACTGTGATGTTCCAGAGAAATTAGGTAAATACATAGGACTTACCAAAGGATAAGATACTGCTAAGCAGACTTCAATATCTTTTCTTTAAATATAATGGAAATACTAGAACAGAAACTATCTCCAGAATGTTCTCAATTAATATTAAAACAAAAAAATTAAAAAAAAAAAAAATCTCCATAGGGAATTCCCTGGTGGTCTAGTGGGAAGGACTTGGCATTTTCATGGCAGTGGCCTGGGTTCAATCCCTGACTGTGGAATGAAGATCCCACAAGCCATCCAGTGTGGACAATAAACAAACGAAAAAAACCTTTTTAAGTTATTCTCCTAAATTTTAAACAGCTTATGAAACAGGTTATTCAGGAGTATATCACAACTTTTAAGACTTAGACTAGAGATCCACACAAAAGCATTATATAATTAAAAAATAAAATTAAACAAGGAAAAAAATTCTCTACAGTTCAAAGCAAATGGAAATAAATGAACCTGTTTTCTTCTCCTAAGTTATACTGTCATCCAAAAAAGCTTCATTAAAGACTTTAAAAAATAGTATTTGACTATTAAGACTAGAGTAGACTGCAGCTATCATTTCTGAAACAGAACTGTTATGTGATTCACATGCTTGTGTACTCACAACAAGCAGGTATAAAGTGATAGTAGCAAGCTGCTATCATTCTCAGAGGCGCTTCAGTTTCCTCTCATGGCTCTCAAAACTCCAGCTCAGTAATGTGCTAAGTTTTTTTTTTTTTTTACTCATGAATATAACCTAGTTAGCATATTCAAAAGCAGAGACATTACTTTGCCAACAAAGGTTCGTCTAGTCAAGGCTATGGTTTTTCCTGTGGTCATGTATGGATGTGAGAGTTGGACTGTGAAGAAGGCTGAGCGCCGAAGAATTGATGCTTTTGAACTGTGGTGTTGGAGAAGACTCTTGAGAGTCCCTTGGACTGTAGGGAGATCAACCAGTCCATTCTGAAGGAGATCAGCCCTGGGATTTCTTTGGAAGGAATGATGCTAAAGCTGAAACTCCAGTACTTTGGCCACCTCATGCAAAGAGTTGACTCATTGCAAAAGACTCTGATGCTGGGAGGGATTGCGGGCAGGAGGAGAAGGGGACGACAGAGGATGAGATGGCTGGATGTCATCACTGACTCGATGGATGTGAGTCTGAGTGAACTCCGAGAGCTGGTGATGGACAGGGAGGCCTGGCGTGCTGCGATTCATGGGGTCGCGAAGAGTCGGACACGACTGAGCGACTGATCTGATCTGATCTAATACATAAGTAATTTGATATTACGCTGTCACTTGTCCTCAACCAAAGAATATTACATACTGTTCTCTTTTCCATGAAGCTACTGAGAAAATCATCTATATCTGTTTTTCCCTCCAAGAAATCTTCTGCAATATTATCAGATTCTTCCTCAGCTTCATGTGCAGCTACTTTTAATCTTGCCTGTAGAGCACTTGCACTACAGCTCTGAAAAAGAAAATCAAGAAAGAAAATCATTAATATCTAGTGCTCTGAAAAACTCCTTAGTGGGAAGGAAAATGGGATAGAAGCTAAATAGTGATATTGGGGCATCACTGTCTCACTCCTAACATTAAAATGATCCTGGAAATGTTGAGTCATTAACTGTGATGTTTGCTTTTGGTTTCTAGTATTCTTTATTAAATTAAGGAATGAGTTTATTAAGTTTGTCTAAGGAATGGTGCTGATTACTGAGAAAAGCCTCTTCATCTAGTAAGCTCTAAAGTGCCTCCAAAAGTATTTCAATTGATTCTCTCAGATCTTCTGGCTAAGAGAGGGGAGGACTTCTTATGTGTGATTCCTGACTCTGACACTTTCCATTTGTATGACCTCAGGGATGTTATTTAATATCCACGTGCCTCAGTTTCCTCATCTGTAAAATGGAAAAATAGTAACAATACCTACCCTCATAGGTTTTTGTGTGGAATAATGGGCAACATATGCAACAAGCTTAGTGCAATGCAAAAGATATAACAATTGCACAGTGTCAGCAATTGGTTGGATCAAGTAATCTTAAAAATCTCTCACATTACCCTCTGATTCCAGTGCTCCTAAAGGCAATGAAATTATACTCCAGGACAAAGGTCTAGAGTACCATATACCTTTTAATAGCCGACCAGGAACATAATAGCCAAAAACACATCAATAAACAAAGGTAAATCTTCCCTTGCAAAAACTGAGATAGGCCAGAACATGCCAAAAACTTTAGTATAAATGGAGGAAGACCACATGGGAAAGAAAGCAAGGAGATAATACAAAGACACAGAGAATGAACTTACAGTTCCTAGGCAGGAAGAATGGGGGAAAGGGATAGGTAGGATGTTTGAGATCAACATGTATACACTGCTGTATTTAAAATGGCTAACCAACAAGGATCTGCTGTATAGCACATGGAAAACTCTGCTCAGTGTTACATGGCAGCATGGATGGGAGGGGAGTTTCGGGGAGAATGGATATATGTGTATGTACAGCTGAGTCCCTTGGCTATTCACCTGAAACTATCACAACATTGTTAATCGGCTATACCCCAATACAAAATAAAAAGTTAAAAAGAACGATCGTATTATATGAAATCTTTTATAAATTTATATTCTCTTTACCATTTTCTTTTCCTGTTTTATTTCTAGTTTATGTTTTACTACATTGGCTTCACTTCCTAGAATTCCTGATTTTAAAGGAAACAGAATATTGTTAGTTATGATGTGGGTTGTTGATATATGAAGATTATGTCCGATTTAATTTTTTAAATGATTTCCCCCTTTTAATTTAAAGTTTTTTTTTTCTTCAGAAACAAGGGTTAATTTTATAAAAAGCTTTCGATTTTTCACATAACTAGATTTCTAGTATAAAGTTATTATTTGTGGTGAATTATATTTTATACTTTCTATATGTTATATTTTCCAATTTGCTAACTTCTTGTTTAAGATAGCTGTATACAGGCTTGCAAGTAAGTCTAAAACTAAAATTTTTCTTTTTAACTTTTATTAGAAGAGTTAAATTGGCTTTATAATAACTCTCCCAGAGCAGTTATTTATGGGGCTTTTTATATTTCTCTGTTTTGGAACCAAATGCTCTTGCATGACCACAAAATGACTGATAATGGCTCATAAAACTGAGAGCTGTTCATCTGCATAACTCAAGGCTGTTTATCATCTCCTTATAAACTCGAATGCCTAATAAATGCTTTCTGATAATAATACATTTAAGAATGTGGCTCGTGTATATTAAGAGTAAAACTTCTAGTCCACTTCCAGCTTAGCCATGGCAGCTAATTTGACCACTAACCCGTTGCAGCTGCTTCCTCTAGAGCTTGTGGACGAGTGGATAGGATCAAGAATTCACATTGAGATGAAGAGTGATGAGGAGACTGTTGGTATACTTCTGGGATTTGGTGACTTTGTCAATATGGTATTGGAAGATGTCACTGAATTTGAAATCATACCAGAAGGAAGAAGAATTACTAAATTAGATCCAATTTTTCTAAAGGGAAATAATATACCAATGCTGGTTCCTGGAGGACAAGGACCTGAAATATGAATGACTTCCTTGACTTATGCTAGATGCTGTTCTGTCTTGTAATGACAACAAAAGTTTTTTTTTAGTCTTTTAATGTTTGTATTCTGTGAAGTCAAGTTTCCCATTAAAGGGAAATGCTTTGACGATGCATTGTAAATGCCCATTTTTGTAAGTTAATCAAGATTATATTGGGAAAAGAACAGTTTGTTCTTTGAAGACAAAAATAAACATGTTTTTGTTAACTGTCAAAAAAAAAAAAAAAAAGAGTAAAAATTCTTATGGTAAAAGAAAACAGCTCAACAATCTTACCTCACTAAGTTCATGCTGCCTTTGCATCTTCTTTTCAAAAGTTGATTTCATTTGTGTAAGTAATTCATACTAAAAGAGAAAATCAAAATGCTGTTTCATTCTACTTTAAAATTATATGGACTTCTTAAAAATGATAACTAACTCATACCTTATCTAAAACAGTTTGCCTTTTGGCTTCCAAGCTGGGCTCCAAAAGGAGATTTTTTCCTGTAAGATAAATTCTAGTTTATTTCTAGATAAAGATCACATTTTTCTTGGGAAATTTAAAAAGTAAAGAAAGACATACTTGCTAGTTCCTCAATACTTTTTACTAAGTCATCCTTGTCAGTAATAATTTGTTTTAGTTGAGGCAAAGTCACAAACTGCTCTAGTAATGCATCCTCTTGCTCATTCATATCTGTAAGTTGTGACACACTAGAAACACAATAGAAGAAAATGTTAATGAATGTCAGTTATCTAGATTTTCTCCATGACAATAAATATCCAGTTTTTCAGCTTTGTTCAGCTGACAGAGTTCTACATAATCTTTGACATGTATTTTTATATATACTCGGAAGAAGGCAAACTGTAACCTTAAAAGCAAATAAAACACCAAACACAATGGAACAAAAAGTAGTCTAAACACAGTATCAAGACGATTTAGCTAATAGGCATGTGGCTATCACAATAAATGATAAAGGTATGTGTCTATGTACATGTATTCATAAAAATGTTTTTACAAAACAATGGTGGAAGGGTAATCCCAAAGCAAAAATCGATATCCAGAGTGTAAGAGGGAACTGGAAGGATGGGGTATGGAGCAAGCTCAAGCTTTTGAGTGTCTTTCAGTTTTGACTAGAGATCCACACAAAAGCACTATATAATTAAAAAATAAAATTAAACAAGGAAAAAAAAAGTCTCTAAAGTTCAAAGCAAGAGGAAATAAATGAACCTGTTTTTTTTCCCTAAGTTATATTGTCATCCAAAAAAGTTTCATTAAAAAGCCTTTAAAAAATAATATTTGGCTGTACATCTCTGATGAAATATATCCTAAAGACAAATGAATTGTAAAAAACAAAAGGAGAACTTACTCTGCTTTCAATAACTGTTATTGATACTGTTATCTTACTGGAATTGTTATTTTGAAAAAGAATAAGTTCCCTTCAGAAAAATGGTTGACTTTAGGTCAGGGAAAAAAACTGTTCATGATGAACCCATGGCATCTTTGTTTTGCCAAAGTTCCCTACTAAAGATGGAACTGTTTTAAAAAAACAAAAAAAAAACAAAAAAAAAAAAACAGAAAGAAAAAAAAGATAGTAATGGATTAAAACACTTCAAATATTTTAAAAAGTTTTATGAGTTTAATTCTGACCTATACCCATATTTCCTGTAAAAAAGCTGGAGGAAGGTTAGCAAAGAGGTTCATCTTTTCGTATTGACATTTTCATAATAATTTTTTTAAAAACGAAGAAAGGAAAGAATCCTTTATAACACGGCCACAATAATAATACCTATTTTCTGGGGTGGCTGCAAGCATCACACTGCATTCAACTGCTTTATAACATGTATGTGGTATTTGTAAACTTCATTAATTAACGTTATCAGCACAAAATAAGTCACTATTTTGTTAAAAATGACTGCAAAACATTGGGTCAAACAAAGTTCAACTTTTTTTAACTATAGGATTTCTCATGAGTATTTGGCTGTACATCCCTGGTGGGATATATACTAAAGACAAGAACAACTGCAAACATTTTAAATAGCATTAAGTAGTCTCATTGATAATAGCCTCATGACTACCATAAACCTTCAACAGTGGTATAAAGAGTGCAACTTTACAAGCCTGAGTGACCACAGAACATTTTTTTCATGGAGCCTCTTAGGGAAACAGTGTCTCATGAAAAATGATACCTTAAACTTGAATATTCAACTTTTCTGCCATAAATCTGAATAAAATATGGCTTTGTAAAAACACTTTTCTATTACTTTATGAGAACTTTAATGTATTCAGAAATAGTTTTCACAAGAAGGTAAGCCACACAAGAGAAAGGACATCGTTATCCTGGTAACTATTATAGCATTCCCAGGATCTAGAGAAATTCCTGGATACAGACTACAAAGTCAATAAATATGAACTGCAAGACATAGCACAGATTCATAAAACTTTCCACTTCCCACTAAGATACAGCAATAGTGACAACATGAAAATGATGTGTGCATTTACAAACTAAATAGACAACAAACACCAATGTTACTGTCCAAGCTTTTTACCTTAGTTCTGAGAGTTCTGGAAATGTATCAGGAATATCAGGCATCTTGTAAGCAAAACCATTTTGGCTTATCTAAAGAGAGATTGAAATAGTGCTAAGTTTTAGCCATCTTTTCGACTATTGCTATCTGGTTATAAAAGTAACTTTTAATGTACTGCATCCAATAACTATTTTCACTATCACACATCCTCTTGGCACTCCACACTGTCCTTACCCTCCCATTCTTTTTCACTCCATCTTTCTCAGTGCATCTTTATACATATAGGGTTACTGGCTCTTCTTTTTTTTTTTGATGAGGAAGGATCATGTGACTACCTGTGGTTATAAAACAAATCTCCAATTGTGAGATATCTGTGACAAATGTGGAGAATTATATGCGTGTTTCATTGATGTATATGAGTATGTCTCAAGCAAAAGGCACTACATTTAGAAAAGTTACTAACTTGGCAAAAAGTCTCAAGAGTTACCTAAGTAACTTCTATAAGACAGTAGGGAAGATAAGGAATAGAATATACATTGTCTGAATATATGGGTCACATTTTAAAATCAAGGACCCATGAAAAGTTCTCTTTTACTAAGGGTTAAAAATAAAGGCCTTTAAATCTCAATACGTTTAATGTACGGTCTCTCCCTCAGTAATGTCCCTTGTGGCAGCAGTTACCAGCTTAATTTAAGAACACAGTTTTTTAAACCAATGAGACACTGGTTTACATGTCCTTAGTACCCTAGGGCAGACCTTCCATAAGCTGACACGTGCTTCTCCTACATAATCCTTCTTGTGTCTTTGCCTGCGTTCTGTATGAAACCTGAGGGTTCTGTAACAGGCGGCTTCACAAATGTGCCATCTGGTTTATGCTTCCACATCTTTGTCAGAGCTGCTGCCTCTTAGAATTACCTTACATGACAACACCTTATCATCCTGGCAAATTCATTACCATCTATCAAAATGTGGCCTCAAGCATGAGCTCATTCATTCATCCGCCTCATTTTAAATGAGCACCTACTGTACGGATCAGGCATACTTTGAGGCACCAAGGATAAAGTGGTATAAAAAAAAGAATCTCATCTTATATAAAGGTTATCTTTCTAGCTCTACATTGGTCCCTGGGAGCACTGACTATTCCCTCAACTGTGTCTTCATAGTAACTCTAGACTAACATTTCTACTTACAGTTATTTGATGGTTACCTCTTTGACATTGTTCCTTAAGTTGAAAATGTGATTTTTTAAAAATCTTTTGTGCCATAGTGGTTGGCACGAGGAGGAATATGATGTTTGCTGACTGAGTATTTCAAGGGTACAAAATACAGATATCTGGAGATACCAACCGGTGTTGAAGTGTCTGTTGTGGGAACGGGCAATGGCAGATTTGAAAGGACACCAAATGAAGGAGCAGCGGGTTTGGCGGTTGTATAACTTGTTGTTGAAGAAGAAACAGTGTCAGCAACAGATAAAGAGCTGATAGTCCTGTTAGCTTCTTGTGGGGGATACGGAGGAAGAAATGGGAAACCCTGAGAAGCATAAGGAGGCATCCCACCTGGGTTACTGTACAGGCTAAAGAGAAAGAGAGGAAAAACATGCGATTAGATTTTAGGAGTAAATTTGTAAAATTATTCCTTAATTGTTCTAAATAACAACTGTTATGCACTATAGATGGAATTTGTTTATGGCAGGGGCCACTAGTTTTTATAAGTAAATTAGATATCATATAAATTGGAAAAATAAGAACACCCCTTAAAAAGAATATTTTTATTTCTTTCCATGAAAAAGAAGTATGTTTTAGAAAATGTAAGTTCAACTGGTCACAGTTGAAGTGAATAGAAAGGCCATATTTGAGTTTTGAGCATTCTACTGGCATCAATGAATATTTTCAGAGAAGAAATGGAGAACACTTAGTCCACGAAACTTGTTCAAATAGCAATTGTTTAGTAGCTTTCACTATATTTGGCAAAATCTGACTGAAAGTCAAGACTGCTTTTCTAGAAAATTTCAAAGAAAAATTAATTGTATAGATGAATTGCTAAAAATGCTTAACTATAAAAAAGATGCATAAACACCTCAGATAGGCTGGGACCTTGAATCTGAGACCTTTTATTGGATGGAGTGCCTGCACCTGGACAAATGTCTCCTTGAGCAACAGAATACAAAGAAACTTTAAGGGCCTAAAAACAACCGAATGCACCGCAGTCAGGGTAATTATGAATAATATTACAAAATTATGAAATGTCACAAAAAGGCCACAAACCAACAGCCACTTCTGAGGTACCTGGGGCAAAAGCAGGGTACTATGCATGATCCTTGTACACAGCAACACCATGGGGTAGGCAGGCCAGCTGGGCCACCCCTTCTTCTGCCCAACCACAAGCCGCCCCCATCCTCACTCCATGTGAGGAACCAGCCTGCTCTCCTCGGAGAGCAAGCAAGGGTACCCAGTTTCTTGAGTTCACTCCCTCGTGCTGCAGCACAAGTCCCAGGAAAGCCTTTCCTGAATTTTTTTTTAAAAGATGCATGTAAAAATCATGCATATATATTAGAAAAAGTGGCACAGCAGTATGTACTCAAGATAAAGTCAGAAAATATATTTTTGCAAGATGATAAATACAGGGTTCTGATTCAAGATGGTGACATAGGAAGATCCTGGATTCACCTCCCACAGAAATTTAATCGACAGCTATATATGGAACAATTTCATCCGGAAAAAAACCCCCAAAGTATCTGAGCAAATCAGGCAAACAAGAAGAAAATGACATCTAGGCTAGTAGGAGAGGTTGAGACACAATCTCACCATAAACCCCACCCTCAGGAAGAGGACCTACAACCTGAAGAAAACTCAAAACCCAGAGCTTTTCTCTGGAGGGTTAAGGTTTGAGTTTGAGGCTGAGAGACAAAACACCCCAAACATCTAGCTCTGAAGACAAAAGAGCTCACATCCCAGAAAGCCACAAGGCACGGCAAACTAAGAACAGCTCTCAAAGGGCTCGGAGGCACAGGATTTCCTGGCTCAGGGCCCAGCGCATTAGAGGACCCCACTTACTGTGATAGAGGCTCATCTGCCCATCTTAAAGCATCATCCTGAGGGGGCAGGCATCTAACTTAACAACATATAGGCTAATCCCTATACAGTCTGAGGACGGGGTTGGTCACCAAAAAGACCAAGTGACAGAAAGTTGCAACTTTCAGCTCCACTCATCGATCTCAGGGAAGAGGGGGGCTGCTAATTAAGCTCTATAAAATCTCTAGAACAGGAAGATTCGACAAGCGCCCTGCTCGTGAATGCATCCATAGTCTATGGGGACAAAAGCTGCTGTGCTCAGGGCTCTCCTAGACCGTGCCCTGCTGTAGGCACCTCTTCCTCTGGCTATTCATCTGTATCCTTTACAACCAACCACTAAACATATGTAAATTTATTTTTGAAGTTTCATGAGCCATTTAAATTAATCAAAACAGGGGTGGGTGGGGGGAATCCATGGGAACCTCTGATTTATAGCCAGTTAGTCAGAAGCACAGGAACCATCTATGGATTTTCCATTGATATGTGAAATGGAGCAGTCTGTGACTCCCTCATCTGTGGATCTGACCCCATCTCCAGGTGGACAGAATTGTGAACATCAGAACTGAGTTCAATTTGCAGGGAACACGGTGTTTGCTGAGAACTGGAGAATTACTTGGTGGTGTTGGGGAAAAATACATATCAGAGTATTGAAATGTTCCAAAATATATCTAGCTTAAACAATTTTTTAAATGGGAGTGCTACTGTTTTTGACATAATTTAATGTCATATTTAATGACATAAGTTAGCAAAAAATTGTAATTGTTTGGAAGAAAATTTGTCACAAATGTTAAAATTGTAATACTGAAGTTTATACAGAAAAATAAATAATATAAAGAAAAGAACCTGAAAAAAGAGGGTAAAGAGAGTTTAATCCTGGCATAAAGCAAAACACAATAGAAAACCTTAATTTTAAAAAACTTTTTTTTAAAGGAAAACACTGGCAATGGATAGGAAGATCAATGGAACTGAATACAAAATCCAGAAAATTCCCAAGCATATATAGCAATTAGGATATAGTAAAACAAGATTTCAAATCAGGTGAAAAAAAAAAGAGAGAGAGGTCAATAAATAGCACTGCGACATCTGGAAAAAAATTAAATTGAAGCCAGATCCTCATAATAATAATAAAAGAGAAACCAAATGGAACAAATTAAAACAGAAAGCTTTTTTCTTTAATTTAAAAAAAAATCTTAAAGAACTGGAAGATATCATGGAAATTAAAACTTTGGGGTGGGAAAGGACTTTCTGTGATCCCAAATTCAAAAGTCATAAGAGAAAATGATAAAAATCCCTTGACATAAACAAACAACAACAAAACTCTCTATATGACAAAGCCTATTATAAATAAAGACAAATAAACTGGGGGAAAACATTTGAAACTCATGTCATAGGAAAATGGTTAATTTTTCTAATATATACATAAAGAACTTCTACACACTGACAAGACTAACAACCCAATAGCAAAATGGAGAATCAGATAGAATACACAAGTTCAAGAAAAGAGAAAAAAAAATTAGGAAAAGATTCAACTTCACTGTTTAGGAAAAGATTCAACTTCACTGTACGATAAAACAAATTAAGTTATACTAACATCATTTTCCACTTAAAAATTAGCAAAGATCCCTTTTGATAAATCACCATGTCAGCAAAGGGAATAAGCACTGCATATAGGAGTAGGAGGAGAAGGCCATGGCACCCCACTCCAGTACTCTTGCCTGGAAAATCCCACGGATGGAGGAGCCTGGTAGGCTGCAGTCCATAGGGTCGCTAAGAGTTGGACACTATTGAGCGACTTCACTTTCACTTTTCCCTTTCATGCATTGGAGAAGGAAATGGCAACCCACTCCAGTGTTCTTGCCTGGAGAATCCCAGGGACGGGGGAGCCTGGTGGGCTGCCGTCTCTGGGGTCGCACAGAGTCGGACATGACTGAAGCGACTTAGCAGCAGCAGCAGCACAGGAGTAAAAACTGGTACAACTTACTCCTTAGGGCAATTCTGAAATATTAGTCAAACTTACAAATATGTATACCACTTTGACAATGTATCCAACAAAATACTTACAGTTGGGTAAAATGTTTTTAATGTTATTCATTGCATCACTAAGGGCAAAAGGGTGGGCCTTTTATGCAAGATTGGAAACAACAAAAATTCCATTACTAGGAGTCTTAAGTTATGTTGTGTCCATAAAACAAGTACTTTGTGGCCATTAAGAAGAATGAGGAAGTGCTTTATGTACCAATATGGAAGGCTCTCTGAACCATACCACTAGTGAGATGAAAAAAAAAAAGGCAAGGGAATAGTATGCTATCATTTGTGTAAAAAAAGGAGGGAATAAAATACTGCATGTACATATTTCTTTGTATATACATAAAATATCTCAGGAGTTCTATACATATGCACTCAAACAACCAACTTTGGATACCAATGAGAAGAAAAAGTGAATTGCAAGAGAAAAAGAAATGGAAGGGAACTTTTTACCCCACACCCCTTTATATTTTTAAAATTTTAAGCCAAGTGAATCTATGATTGAAAAAAATAAGATAGTTTTCTAATAAGCTTGTTTATTTCAAAGTATGGCTCACCTTAATCTTAGAGCTTTACTTTTATCTAAAGTATATTAATAACATGTATGTAAATATAAAGTGTTATTTAGGAAGAATATGATCAACATGAGAATATTTCTACTTGAAATATATCCTTGAAATAAAGTCTTAATAATTCTGAACAAAACTATTATAGGTACAACCTATAATATAATCTAAGAAATGTAGCAAACTTGCTTTTTAAACAATGTGTACTAAATCACAGAACTTATTTGATATGGGAACAAACAGACTTTTTGGCTTATGTTTTCAAATAAGGTGAATGAGATATACTTAGCCCTATCCTGGAAGAAAATAGTAAATTCAGTTTTTAGATAAAGAATATCACAGAGGCTTCTGACTCTAGGACAAAGACACAGGAGCGCAAAGTGATGGCTGAGTTTGATATACCTAATGAATGGGATAATCTAGCCCAAGCTGATTTCCAGGCAGTGTTAAAATACGACCTGATTTTTGAACAAGAAAAAGTAAATTAAGTAAAAGAACTGGGCAATTAAGGCAAGAGATATTAGAGGAAGAGGAAATAGTGACTGTCAGAAGTTGCAGCATTATGCAATTTTAGAATATTGAACACAAAAAGTAACAAAGGATTAGAAATCGAAATGGCACGGGACACCTTAGGAATAGAGGTATGCTTTCAAAATTCTCAGTGGAGAAAAACCAAATAAAACAAACAAACAAAAAGAAATTAAAACAAAAAACAAAAAGAAAAACAAAACAAAAAAGTCAGTGGAAACCACTTCAACACACTCTATCAACTATGAAGTATGAGGGCATATTAAAGATATTTGCAGGTTAAAAAGAAGAAATCTCAAAATTATTCTTCCCAGCATCTTAAGGCATACTGTACTTTCAAAAATGGTCACAGCACTACTTCTGGTCCCATGTGCTCTCCCAGGGGGGTTCCCAGATGACTCAGTGGTAAAGAATCTGCCTGAAAGGGCAGGAGACATGGCTTCAATCCCTGGGTTGGGAAGATTTCCCTGGAAGAGGGCATGGCAACCCACTCCGGTATTCTTGCCTAGAGAATCCCATGGACAGAGAAGCCTGGCAGACTACAGTCCATGGGGGTCACAAAGAATTGGGCACGAATGAGTGACTGAGCACGCACACATGCTCTTCTAGAACCCTACCACTCCACCATTAAGAAGAAAAGCCTATTTTCTTCCCCTCGAATCGGATCAGGACTCCGTGACTGCCTCAACAAACTGAATGAAGCAGAAGTGACACTGCGCGACTTCAGCAGCTAGGCCAGAGAAGGTGAATATGACTTTCTCATAACTCTTTCAGGATGTTCACCCCAGAAGCCCAGCCATGGTGGTGTGAGGAAGCCCAGGCTGCATCTCGGTATTTCAACTGACCTCCCCAGGTAAGAGCTTCTGATGAGAGCTTGCTGATGGTCAGTAGAACAGAGAAGAGCTCTCTGATGAACCCTTCCTGAATTGAAGAATAATGAGCAAATAAATGTGTTTGCTGTTTTAAGCCATGCCAGTTGATGCCAAAGGTGGAACACAAACAAGCTCTATTAGTACCTAACCAAACTGCAGATTCACAAGGAAAATAAATGCTCATTATTTCAACCACAAGTTTTAGGATAAACTGTTACTCATCCTTAGGAACTTGAACACACCTTTACTTAGGAAGCCACAGGGAGTAAGTAAAGCAAGAAACTAGGAAATAGCCTGAGAAAGAAAAAAACACAGGATGCAGGAAAAGGAGAGTCCCATACAGGAAGGTGGGAAAGGGAAATCCCAGGATGGCAGGACAGCGCTTGTACAGTAATTCAGAATGGAGGGGGAAAATGGAGCAATATTTGCAAGGAAAAAATACTGGAACCTCAAGATTACCTGACAGGCTTGATGATGTGAAAAAATTATTTGAATGATATTTTTCAGAGCTGCTGAAAAGAGGTGGGAAATTAAAAATATCAAAGAATACAAAACTGATGGAAAACTGAAGTAATTATTAACTCCAGAGAAATGCAAAAAATTATACCACAACAGAAATGTAATCATTATAAAGTACTTGGCTCAGCAGAAGGGAATATTCTGAGAGCCAATGTAATGAAAGTACCAAACACAAACTTAAGTAAAAATCATAATTTCACAGAGGATGAGGGAAAAGAAAGGTATGTGAAAAATAACTAAAACCTTCATTAATCATGATAGGAAGTCAGTAGATGGTATCTAAAATCAAAGAATCAACAGAGAGCAGTATCTATATATTATTCAGAAAGATGAAGATAAATATTAGACAAGCAGCTAAAAAATAAAATCCAGTTACCTCTGAAAAGTATGAATGTATCTGCCTGTGAAGGTGAGGATGTGGAAAGCAGACTGCCTTTTAACCTTATTTGAATTTTTAAGCTATGCTTTGATTACTCAGATCAAAAGTAAATAAATGTATATACAAACTCTTTTGTTACAAACATACTTACTATGGGAATGCTGTTGAAGCAGGAGCTAAAACTGGAGGATTCTTCCAAAACTCATCCAATAGACTCTGAATAATTTTCCCAAGATCTGAATGCATTGTAAACTAAAAGTAACAGTAATACACAGTGATCGAAATCATTTTCGAAAAAAGATTATATAGTCTCATTAAGATAATTAAACTGTAAAACTTAACCTTACATCCACTTTTATAAGTCAAAAATTAAATGAAAGGCAAAGGATATTATGTCAACTGAACATCCACAACTTACTATAGAAGCAATACCATAAATAAGGTTAAAAGTTTATTTAGTTAATACTGGAGCTGAACTATTTCCACACTTCACTACTGACAGTAATCTGAAGGTTCAAAGGTAAATACTGAGTACACTTAAGTTATAGTCCTTCACGTTAGTGAATCATATACATATTCTAAAAAATGTAAGGCAAATTTGAATTTTAATCCCTTCCTAACTACTATAAAAGATCTACAATGAACCCAAGTTTTAACATCAACAGGTCCTCACCACTGAAAAACAAAAAGCCTCCAAATCAGGATTATCTATTAAGTATAGTGAACATTTTGAAATAAATCATAGCATATACATACATTGCTTACTAATGGGGAGGTAACATACACTCCTTGTTTATCCACTAAGTGATGCCGTATTGGTGGATAAACACTGATCACTGGTTTTTCCTGAGGAAATTGTGGAGGAAGCAATCTGGCAAAAGTAGAACAGAGTTATATAATCATAATTCTAAAACAAAGTTACTTAAAAGCAAATTAAATTTTCACACTTTCATTCAGATTATTCAGTAATTAGTGCTCTATTATGGTTGTTGACTTAACTGAACCTATACAGAAAGACACACTTTGGCAACGAGACTATAATTAATTCAATATAGTAAAACCTTCTTAATGTGGAGTAAGGATAATGTGAATTATAGACTATTCTTCAAACTGGGCCAATAATTGCTTTCAAATACATCACATTATACCAAACTATCCAAAATTTCAGCCAGAAATTATACATTTTTATCAGGTGAACCATGTTATGCCAGTCTGGCTTTTTACTGAACCACAGGTCTTGGCATCTAACTTTCTTGTGGCTTTCCTTCTTTTGAAATGCTGCCAAGAAGTGTTTCACTATACACTGAATTCTTAATGAGCAAGTAGATAAAATAAGAAGTACTAGGGTTGGAATACTGGAGCTGACACCATGCCTTGGTGCTATGCGGCTCTCTTTGAAATGTCTCAATTAACACATCTCTCCCAACTTTGAGGTCAGTCCTATGGTTTCAGCTAATTAACAGTAAATTCTCAGTACCAAAAGGAAAAAGAGTAAAAATCTTAACCCTTTAAGAACTACTGCAAATTTGAAATTAGGGAGTGAAGTCTCCAACAATGCACTTTTACGGGACATGGAACCTTGCAAATCTCTAAAATCTAGATGAATACATCCTTTTAAATTGCCACTCCGTTCCCCTCCTGGCTCAGGGAACTATTGTTGTCAAGAGGGAAACTAGGTCTTTGTTGGCTTCTCCTACTTAGCTGTACCAGGGTGTGTGATGAGAGAGAAAACTACCTTAGGTATATAGTTTAGGCTGTTAAACTACTTTGGAAAAGAGGCAATGAATGGCCTTTGGAGCCCAAACAGTCTGGGTTTCTCTCCTGACTACTGTATTCACTACCTACTTGAATATAATTTGTTTTAGTTTTCAGGGCGGCTGTGACGATTAATAAAGCTCCCATATATTGACATAACACAGCATAATGGTTGGCACTGCTATATATTCACCGTTTAATTTCCACTCATTCAACTAGGATTTAATATGGGATCCCACGTGAAGGTACCTCACTAGGCAATGAAGATCTGACGATGAACAAACATAGTTTCTATCTTCAAGTTAAGTGCATTTTTACTGTACCTCACTCAAACACTTGCTTGAGCAGCCAGCCACCTAATGCAATCTGAGGTAATAATAATTCTTTCACGTTGAAGTCTAATAAATGCACTTAGGGCTAAATGAGTACTAGCAATCACTTTGCCCAAACTTTCCTCTTTATTACTTAATAACCTTAATAATGATTATTATTTTTTACTTTTAATTTTTTTTCTTTAAAAATAATCGGCAGATCAAATTCAACTGTGAACTTGCTGGCTGATGTATTATATTGGTTGCTGAAAACTAGAATATTTTAACTTGTTTCTGATGTAAAGGTGGTTGTTCCTCTAACAGTGTCTGCACACGATCCCTTCCACTGTTTGTTGTTGTCATGCTCACTCTTTCAGCCTGCCTCCAGCGAAGAGTTTAGTGCAAATCAATGAAAGATCTATTACATCTTTGTATTCCATTTCCTCTTTCATGGTTTCTTACCGCAATCTCTATTACAATGACATATTTAAACTTTTTTATTTCACAGAATTGTGTAAGTTTAAGAAACTTTAGATACTAGAAAAGGAAATAAATTCAGCTTACTTTAAACAGCTTACTTCTGACAGTAGCTAAGAAACAAAATGATAAAAAGATTTTTCCAAGTCCTATTCCATGAAAAAACAGGATACAATTCTACTCACATATTAATGTTAATTGTCAGGTTATTTACAGTGAAAGGCAACCTGTATTCCACATCTTTCTGTATTTCAGCTATGCTGTAGGAGAAAATGTGAGAAAAAAAATTTATCCAAAGTTATAAAAACCATTAATGTTAAAAGCAAACATTAAAATTTGTAGAGTCTACTAAAACAACTTCATTTTAATCACAGAATCTAGAGAGCCAATATAACTTGTATCTTGAGGGGGAAATGACCATAGAAAAAATTATCAAATAAGCAGGCAATACTATTTTGAGATATTCTCAGGGGGTTGTGAAGAGATGGAGTTAAGCTGGTGAGGTAAAAAGGCAAAGAACTCTTGTATTAGTGCTACACCGATTACTATTGCTTTATATAATTTATCATTGTGCTGTGCTTAGTCACTCTGTCATGTCTGACTCTTTGTGACCCCCTGGACTTCAGCATGCCAGGCTCCTCTGTCCATGGGGATTCTCCAGGCAAGAGTACTAGAGTGGGTTGCCATGCCCTATTCCAGGGGATCTTCCCAACCCAAGGATCAAATCCAATCTCCCTTATGCAGGTGGATTCTTTACTGTCTGAGCCACCACGGAAGCAATTTATCATTAGTAGAATCAACTGTAGGCATGAGTTTGAGCAAACTCCGGGAGACAGTGAAGCTGGGCATGTTGCAGTCCATGGGGTTGGAAAGAGTCAGACATGACTTAGCAACTGAACAAGAAGCAATTGCCAAGTCCTCTAGTTAAAACAGGTCAGCAAGAGAAGACCTATGTTCTGACTACAAACCTGCCAATGCCAGCTGTATTGACAGGGCTTTCAGAGTTTAAACTGAGAAGTCTGGATGAGATGTCTCCTACAGCCTTATGATAGATAGAGACAGCTGGCTGCTTTTCAAAACCAAATATTCCCCTTCTTCCTAAATAAGAGAGTCCTGATTTTATTCTGAGCAGCAATATTGTAGCTTTTCTTGTAGCAAGTTGTTGCTACAGGCTTAAGTTCCAGCCAATAAAACACAGTTAAGTTGGGTGAGGTGGAATTTCCAGAAACTCATTTTAAACGGCAACAAAAACTGGTATAGAGTCTATCTGCCCTTCCTGCCTGGCCCTGAAAGACAAACTTCGAACAACCATATTGGACCAGGAGTGACTCTGAGAATCAGAGCCAAACACTAGGGAGAGCTCAGCAGACAGAAGTAGTTTGGGTCCTTAATGGTTATGGAATCAACAAACTGAATTTCTCGTATGCAAGAGAAAAACAAACTTTTATCATGTCACTTTATCAAGTTACTATTTGGGGAGTCTTCATTATTAATACTTGAATATAACTGCCATCTAATAAAAGTTCCCTATACTTTAACATTTTACATTCAGAATTTTTATTAAAAAATTTTTTTTTTGGCCATGACCCCTTACCATGTGGAATCTTAAAGCTTCCTGACCCAGGACTGAACACAAATCCCTTGTATTGGAAGGTTGGGATCTTAACCACTGGACTACCAGGCAAGTCCCCAGAATTTTATTTTGATTGCTGGCATGCAATTATTACAAGTATAATCTACCAACCAGATCTTTTGGTGACTCACTTGGAATTCTAACATTTATAATCTTTATAATCTTTCCAAAGGGAAAAATGTTAAGTAGTATTAATGAGTTATGGTTGAAAGGAAGCCTGATATCCAAAAGGACAAGAATCCTTTTCAAGCATGAATACTTTTAAAAGATCTAGCAGTTACATAACTTATTTTTTTTTTTCTTTTGGTTGCTTTAATTGGTAGTTCTGGAAGACCTGTCTTATTTTCCTCATTTTTGGGGGGACGAATCAAGATTGCCCGGGAGAAATATCAGTAATCTCAGATATGCAGATGACACCACCCTTATGGAAGAAAGTGAAGAGGAACTAAAAAGCCTCTTGATGAAAGTGAGAGAGGAGAGTGAAAAAGTTGACTTAAAGCTCAACATTCAGAAAACGAAGATCACGGCATCTGGTCCCATCACTTCATGGCAAATAGATGGGGAAACAGTGGAAACAGTGTCAGACTTTATTTTGGGGGGCTCCAAAATCACTGCAGATGGTGACTGGAGCCATGAAATTAAAAGACGCTTACTCCTTGGAAGGAAAGTTATGACCAACCTAGATAGCATATTCAAAAGCAGACATTACTTTGCCAACATAGGTCAGTCTAGTAAAGGCTATGGTTTTTCCAGTGGTCATGTATGGATGTGAGAGTTGGGCTGTGAAGAAAGCTGAGCACCAAAGAATTGATGCTTTTGAACTGTGGTGTTGGAGAAGACTCTTGAGAGTCCCTTGAACTGCAAGAAGATCCAACCAGTCCATTCTAAAGGAGATCAGTCCTGGGTGTTCATTGGAAGGACTGATGCTGAAGCTGAAACTCCAATACTTTGGCCACTTCATGCAAAGCGTTGACTCATTGGAAAAGACTCTGAAGCTGGGAGGGACTGGGGGCAGGAGGAGAAGGGGACGACAGAGGATGAGATGGCTGGATGGCATCACCTACTCGATGGACATGAGTTTGGGTGAACTCCGGGAGTTGGTGATGGACAGGGA
Source organism: Bos indicus x Bos taurus (assembly GCF_003369695.1). Lineage (NCBI taxonomy): Eukaryota > Metazoa > Chordata > Mammalia > Artiodactyla > Bovidae > Bos > Bos indicus x Bos taurus. The sequence continues at coordinate 19,944,314 of NC_040102.1, forward strand.
GGCCTGGCATGCTGCGATTCACGGGGTCACAAAGAGTTGGACACGACTGAACAACTGAACTGAACTGATGACTTTTTTTGCCTTCTGATAAAAACCTAGCCTCTCAAATATGTAAATTTCAGGTTGCCTGAAAGGTTCAAGAGTGTTGGGATGGAATTACGGAGAAATCATAGATGTCCCCTCTGACATCTCGTGGACTGAAGTTATGATTGAAGAGAAGAAATAGTTGGGGAAAGACTCAAAATATATTCAGTATTAAGACTAACTTAAAGTTTCTCTTTGGGGATCAGGTTCAGACTAGGATACTAAACAGTTTTCCCAGTTGTATTGATATAAACACTGTGTAATCAATAAAATGGCTTAAGTTTTTTGTTTCTGTTATCTTAGATGTCAATGGTGTCAATGCTTCAGAGGAATACTTATCACAACAGTATCAAAGCCAAGTAGAGCATTTTAGTGACCAAGAGCATATTAGGCTTCAATTAGGCTTCCTGGGGTCAAATCCTTCCTCCACCATTTACTTGTGTGATCACAATCTACCTAAGCCTTATCTCTCACATGGTAAATGGGGATGTTAAAAATACCCATCTTGCTAAAAGTGTTGTTAGATTAAGTGAGATAATGCAGGTAAAGCCCTCCCCATATAATACCATAATTGTTCAATATATTTTAGCATCATTAAGCAAACATTTAACATACATATCTAAGTTGGAGCCTGTCTAAATTTGTAGTACTGAAGTGTTAAGTCATTTTTTCAGACACTGTCTTTTTATAGAAAACAAAGTGAATTTGATTAAAATAATTTTTGGCTAGAAGTGTTCATTGTCCCCATAATTATGTTGCCCTTCTCCAGGGGTTTTCCTGAACCCCGAGATCAAACCCAAGTCTCCTACATTGCAGGTGGATTCTTTACCATCTGAACCACCAAGGAAGTCAAAGGTAGTATTCGTAATATTAACGAGAACTGAATCATCATTAACAAATTCCAAAACAGGTTAGCCATGGCAACTGATGGGTTGAGGACATGCTGCCCCTAAATGTGGCACCTTGGCATCTTCAATATTTTAAACTGAAGGAATATAAGAAAAAAGCAGAAACAGGAAAGTTACTCTGACCTTCTCCCTCCTTATCTTTCTTTCTTAAAACAGAAAATAGGTCTTAAGACCTCATTAAGAGGTGCCCACCCTACACCAAGAGGAAGGAGCATCTGAATCTCAGAAGACACAGGGACAGTGAAAGAACCTAAGAAGCCGGACTTGCTAAGGCATCATTGTTCCCTGCAACATGGCCCCCGCCCCTCCCACTTACTACAATTACAAGCATGCTTCATCTTATTGTGCTTCACTGATACTGATGGTTAGTGTTTTTTAGCAATAAAGTATTTTTAATTAGAATACATACATTGGTGTTAAGACATAATGCTACTGCACACTTAATAAACTACAGTATAATGTATAAATTACAGTATAATGTAAAAATAACTTTTATATCTACTGGGAAACCCAATAACTCATGTGACATGCTTCACTGCAACACAGATCTTCCCTGGTGGCTCAAACAGTACAGAATCTGCCTGCAATGTGGGAAACCTGGGTTCAATCCCTGGGTCGGGAAGATCCGCTGGAGAAGGGCATGACAACCCACTCCAGTATTCTGGCCTGGAGAATCCCATGGACAGAGGAGCCTGGCGGGCCACATCTGTGGGGTCGCAAAGGTGGCAAAGGACAGGCCTGAAGCGAATGAGCACGCATGCACACTGGCACTCAGCTGGCAGTATCACTAAGGCGTGCTGTGCACTCCTTAACCCACCACATCCCTCCACAACTGTCACCACGACTTTCATCAAGCCCAGTATAAAATGCTCAGTTCTGTTTCTCTGGCTCTTCATTTCCTTTTGAAGATCTCCCTGATATGTAAACTCACATGAAATTTGTGTACTTTTCTCCTATTAATCTTTAGTTGGTTTAATTTTCAGGCCCAACCCTAAGAGCAAGAGCATCAAGGAAAGCTGCTTTCTTCTCTACATTAGTTGTGTTAGATAAAATGGCAGATGCTTGTTCTACTTAATTAAAACAAGAATCATTCCCTGAATCTTTATCACAAATGTGATTTTGCATTTTTTGCTATTTCAAGTAGCTTTTTAAAAACTTATTCCAAAAATAATTCTTTCTCAACAGGGAAAAAAATTATTTTTCCAAATCAGTAAATGTTATTTTACAAGAGTTTTAAACGTCTACATAATGTTCTAATATATTGTTTAACCTATTCTGTACCATTAAATACTGAAACTAAGCAGGCCCCTGGGGGTTCCTGGGCATGGAAGCCTTTCTAAGTCCCCACACTTCTGGTTTGTAGGAATAGACTCCAGTCTCCATGACCTTGAAAGGGCAAATTCAAACAGTTGCTAATCAGGGATGGGAGGAGACAAGGGAGGAGACAAGGGAGGAGACTGCCCCCCACCTCACCCACCCCCAGGCCAGACTAAAGGCATGGGTGTACACAGCTCCTTACAAGCAACTCTGCCCTTGAACACGCTTTAAAACCTTTCAACAAATCGTCCCAGGTTGGGACACACAGCTTTCCAGGGCACAGGCGGGCTGTGTCTCCCTTTGCCTGGCAAAGTAATAAAGCTATTCTTTTCTATTTCAGCCAAAACTCTGTCTCAGATTTTATTCCGATTGATGCACAGAGGCTGAGTTTTCAGCATCAATATTTAGATTGTTTCCAAGTTTACTGCTATAAACCATGCTTTGATAAACATTCTTACAGTCATATCTTTACACTGACAGGTAGTACTCTTTGGATGTAAACACACATATGTGTTCTAAAGTAATACTGCAATCTCACCAGAGAAAATTTAAATGATCTTCTGTTAATAATTTTATTCTCTAGGTTCTCTGAGAAAAGTGAATTATTATGGTTTTATTTCAGCAACTCTGAGTCTGTTCTGGACTCAAGAAAGCTGAGACAGCTAACTTTTGTCAGAATGTGTGGTTAACTGGCATCCACTCTACTTTTGACAGCCCCTAAAACCATACGTAAACAGACCTTGAAATGCAAGACACACTAGCTATGGTTGGGATCCCTTTCACAGAAGAATCATTTATCTCCTCACTTTATATTTTGTGTAAACCTGGATTCTGTAACTAAGACTAGGTTCAGCTGAACAGCTACCATGCATTCAGCACCTGCATCTCCCAAGGAAATGGAAACAGCGTGGTCCCGTCTGTTTTCTCAGTCACCAACTGACTGAAAAAGATCAAGACTCTGATTCCATCATTTCCCCTTGTTTAACTCAAGGAAGGGTTTTAGGTGATCCTTGTCGATAAAAGGTTTAGATGCTTAGATAAAGACATTAGACAATTTCCCTCTCCCATTTAAATCTCCAGGAAATACTGAAACTGACTTTTAAGAAGCAAATCTATATAACAGTGCTGGAAAGTAAAGGGTTCCATACATACACTGACAACGAACTCTGAGGAATCTTAGAAAGATAAAAGATTAAAAAAGGATGAGATTAAAGGAAAAGATAAGTGTTTAAAAAAATTAAATATAGGAACTAATGACAACCCCCAAACATAAGACCAATGCAAAGCTGAAGCCCTTGAACCAGGTCACGGCAAATCTGAGTGTGGAAGGTGGGGCAGGAGCCCCTCTCTGAGTAGACAGTGAGAAGAAGCCTGGAGCAGCAGGAAGTTAGAGCTCTCTCCTGGTGTCCGGCCTGTTTCAACCTGCAGACAACCGTTCTGTCTGCCCCAGAAATCCATGGGGAGGGAGCCTCTAAGGGGGCAGCACCTCAGGAAGCTCCTGACTCCCAGGAGCCTCCATCTCCAAAAGACAACTATCAGCTTGCCCCAGGACAAAGCAAGTCATTCTTCCTCACCTATCAACTGAGGCAGGCCAGGATACACAGAACTAAAGACCCACAAACAAGACTACAAGGAATCTTACATACAGAGAAGGTTTGAACAAAACAAAAGCATTAGAGGCATGCACCAAACTCAACAAGCTCCACACACAAAAACTCAAAGATACAGAATTAGAGGAGCAAACAGAAGACTATAAATTTGTTACAATATCCTCAGGGGAACAAAAGAAAACAGCACTTGAGTTACCAGTCCAAGCCTGTACTATTCTGCGCAGGACAGGACAATAAATCCAGAGACAGTTGCTAGGGCAAGGAATAGACTTTATTTGGAAAGCCAGTGAACCAAGAGGATGGTAGACTCATGTACCAAAAGTACCATCTTGCCTGAGGAAGAGTTCAGGTTTCTTTTATATTAAACAGGAAGGGAGTACAGTCAAGTATTTCCTGTTTCCGGTCAGCCTCCAGTGGGGAGGTGCTAATTTCCTCCTTCCTGAAGGCACTCACAGGTGGGCCTCATCAGGCCTTAATGCTGATTACTTGGGAGGCAGGGTTTCTAGGAATGGACCATTATGTGTAGTTGAAGTTTACAGGCAACAACCCTTTATTAATTAACTTGTAATAGAATACAAAAGCTCTTCCCTATTACATTGCCTTCACACACACACACCAGCTGATATGAAGTGAATAATTAAGAAACTTGAAATTTAAAATAAATAGTTGAATAGATGGCTCATTGCTCTGTTTGGAAGATGCTTCATACTGTACCCTACTCCTGGAGAATGCTGAGGCATGTTAGCATAAAGCCTTTTAGAAATTCTAGAGTACTCAATTTTGTTTTCTGTATCTATTTGACACAGACCACTTATTTCATAGCTATTTTTGAAACACTGCTCTTTAGAAGACATTGGATAATGACAGAGATGCTATAGGAACACAGGAGAAAGAACTTAACCTAAACAGGGGTGGGGGAAATGAGGTCTTTGGGGGAAAAATAGTATCTGAGCTACATTTAAAAGTCAGATAAGAGTTAACCCCAGGAAACAGAACCAAGGAAATGAAGTGTACATTCCAGACAGAGGAGGACAATTAGAAAAGCTTCAGTAGGAAATAACACTGGGTCTCTAAAAGTCTCTGTATCTTTTGCCATTAAAGAAACTTCACATTGTGTCTGCTGACACCTTTTCATGAGTCACATCACTTATATTCTGTGACAACCAGGCATTAAGCTAAAGAAGCTGGCAAGAGTTAGGAAGCCACTGAAAAGAACAACATCATCAAACTCAAATTTTAAAGATTACTCTGGCACCCATGTGGAAGAGAAAAGGGAATAAGATGGAGGCAGAGAGAACAGCATGATGCAGTGGTAACACAGATGACTAAGTGAAAACAGGATGACCAGGTTTCTGGCTTAGGTGAGCAGGCAGGAGAGACAGCTTGGAAGAAATTCAGAAGTAGGAGGCAAAAAGTAGATGTAGTCAGACTCAACTAGCAATGGAGAAATGATTACCTGTGTGGTAACTTTTTTTTTTTAAGCAGGTATCGATCGATACTACTATGTGGAAAATTAACTAGAAAGAACACTTGACTGTTACTATCTATTTAGGAAAAGTATTCTTAAATTGTAACATGCTTTATTGTGTCATATACTCTACAACTGTAACTTTTAATCACTGGTTATAGATTATATGACAACGTACCAAATTAAAATTCCCTTAATTATGGGATCGTTCGCTATACATTATTTTTAAGTTCACTGTTAGGAGTTCAAATTTATAGAGTCAAAATATTGACATTCTGTAGGTTTCTGCAGCTTCAATAAGCTGTCATAGCAGATTCTTGTAGGATTTTTTATTGCAACAAGTTAAGGTGATTTTTCTTTCACAAGGAAGTTTTATTCTTACATAACTTATGTTGCCAGATCTTTCTATTTTGAATGAAAAGTTGGAGGGGACCAAGTCTGTATGAGAAATCTTTGTATTTGCTGCTAAACTGCTGTGAACCTACAACTACTCTAAATAATAAAATCTATTTTTTAAAAGTTGGAAATTTGGATATTTTAATGAAAAAAATCTCACACTATGTTGACAACAGATCCATTAAAAAAAAAATACAGCACTGAACTGGTTAAAACATATACACATATCCTCTCATTACAAACTTTTTGTGTTGTAAAGTCTGTATGTGAGTCCTTTTGAGCTGACAGTAAAAACTACAAGAAAGAAAGATTTGGAATCTGGGCTTACTCAGAAACACATGAGTTTACAGGAGACAGCCTTATACCTAAGAGCAGGGGTTAAACTAAATAGCTATAGGGTACAAAACTATACAGCAGCAGACTCTCCAAAGAAGTCACAGACTTTTTAAAGATTTGGGTAATCAGAAAGAATATCCAAGGACTGGTGCAAAAGAAAATTTCAAAATGATGTGTATAGACTATGTAGATAGTCTATTGTATTTAAGATACAATTATATCTTAATTGTATCTTAAAAATCTTCAAGATACAAATATAAAATAGCTGGCATTTATAGATACATTTTAGTGTGTGTCAGATAATATTCTAGTCTCTCTACATGTATTGTCTGAAACCTTTCAAAATTAAATTTTACACTTCATTTATGAAGAAAAACTCTCTGGAATGGACTTGCTTTCTGAATGGAAAGTCAGAAGTAGCCCTGCCAGAGACAAATGGAGATCTGTGAGCGATTCATTAACAAGCTGGCTAGATCCAAGTAGGCTATGAGGCAAAGGTTGCAGGCACATTGATACCATGCAGTGGAAAGAAGGAATACAATCTGTTACCTGCTTACTGTGTGTCAGAAACTCTAATAAATGTTTATACATATTACTTAAATATCAACAATTCTACAGGATAAAAATCCCAATTCCTGATTTTACAGATGGGAACTAAAGCTTAGAGTTCACCTAAGTCATTAATGTATTATGATGTGATGTCATTAATTTTTGCTTGTTTGCATTTATTTTCTTCAAATTCATTTTGTCTAGCATCCCATATCAAAGTGAAAAAGAAGAAAGCAATTCCGATAAATATAATAACTCCCAAATTAGATTTTCTTTTTGAATATAAAATAGCACCAGAATTACCACATAACAGATTATTAAAATGAGAAGTCCTTTATTTGAGAGAGCTGATATCCCGAAGTAAAAGGTAACAAAGACACTATTTGTATAACTTTGAATCTTTGCAGTTAATTACAGACAATACCATTCACAGCACAGCTTCAGGCTATTGTTTCAGAGCTAAGGAAGTAAAGTAATAAAGAAGCTAATGAGAGAGGAAAAACCAGGATAGTTAGGATGGTAACTGTTGATTTACCATCAGATTCTGGTATTTTCTGGCTGTCAGGTACAGTGCAGGGAGATACCTAACAGCTTCAATTCTAAAGAATCTTTAAATACTGGGATTGGTGTGTATCAATGGGGATAGTTTCAGCTACAAGTAATAGAAAAATCAGTTCGAACGTGTGATTTGTATGTATAATACAAATGTATATGTATAATCTCATACAGACAGGAGTCTAGAGGCAGAAAGGTTCCAGGCCTGGTTAACTCAGTATCACAATATCATCACAGACTTTCCATCTTTCTACTCTACCACATCCAGTAGTCAGCCTTCCTTCCTTCATGATCCAAGCAGTTCCAGGCATCCCATGTAACACAATACCCCAAAACAGAAAGAGGCATTTCCTTTTAGACATCTCTATTACTAAGAAAAATGTTTCATGTAGCTCCCCAAAAGACTTCTTCTCCAACTCCGCTGACCAAGATTAGGTTAAGTTTCTGACAATAACTAGCAGTGGGAATAAGCCCATCATCACTGGAGTAAACAATCACTATTTACCCATAGAGACTGAAGGGGCTTGGCCTCCATTAAAGAAGTGGGCCTGCAGACCAGGAACCCAAAAAGGTAATATTCTTCCAAGAAATCAGAAGTATGGAGTTAAATGGGAAATCAAGTGTGACTTAAAGCTTCTTTAGGAAGTACAAGAAACAACAGAATTAGTTCTACTCTTGCCCCAAAAAGTCAGGAAATATAGTGGTAAGTTGAATATTATGATGACTGTTACTTAGAAAGTGGCATATATTACTTCAGCCTAGTAATCTACATAACTTTCAGTTTCCATTTTCAGAGCAGACAGAAACATGCTACCATATAACAATTTTTTGGTCATCATTATGACAGTGTTTCATTTGCCCTGCCTCACCATTAAGACTTAAAGAGAATTTCTTGAAGTAACTAAAAAAGAAGTTTAAATTAGGGGAAGGGAATTAAAGAGACTCTTTCCTGATACGGGATTTTTTTGAATTATAAGTAGTTAAAAGAAAATAGAAGTTGGAAGGTAGATGAGAGAATAGGGTGGGGAAAGGTTACTGAGAAGAAAAAAAGTGAGACACTGAGGGCAGAAAAAGAGCTGCTGATCCTGTAAATGGAGAAGGGACAGAGTATGAAACATGAGGCAGAGGGGTGGAGTGCAACAATACATTAATATTCATAATTGAAGAAGTTCTGCAGTATTCATTAAAATACCATTTTAAACAGTCTTTCAACTTTTACAGAGTGCATTTTCAGAATAACCAATTGCAGTGTCTTTTTGTACAAAAATCTTTAAGTTGTAGTATTGAATTTGGTTACTCAAGCAACATACTGTCAGATACTGCACAGATGTTTCATTTTTACCTGCTAGTTTTAAAATGTATGTCATAACTTAAAAGGGCAAACTTAACAAGAATAGGTGAAATTTTTTTCTGGGACCATACCATTCTTTAAAAACTGCCATGTACATGACCTACTTCATTGTCACCAGAATTATCCAAGTATAGTTTATAAATGTGAACTATTTCAATAAAAACTTCAAGTATTTTTTATAAAAGAAATTATAAGAATCAAAGCAATTAAAGGTAGCTGTTCATAAAATATCACAAAATACTGTAGATAATGTCACATGTCTAATTATATATCCATAATTTCTGGCTCAAAAAAAAATTACAAACAAAATAGATCCTTTCTGCTTTTGACTCAGGGTATTTACTGATCCTCTTAAGCTAATTACAGAATTCCTTAGATTAGCAATTCCTGCCTTCAACTCTAACTTTGTTTGGGAGACACACATAGAAAAATACACAATACATTTCACATCACTTTCCTTATTTACCAGCCTCAGCAGCAAGGGACTTTGGAGTATTTGAAAATTCAACTCCAACCTCAAAGAATAAAATTTGCCATCTGTGAGAATATCTAACAGAATATCCTAAAGGCTTAAAAGCAATTAATTCCAAAGGTATGGTTCTAGAAAGTATTTTGGCAATTGTAAACAAACGGCCTTCCAAAGTGAGAACTTTTGTTATGTTTATTAAAAAGGAGTATCCTTAATTTATAAACATATTTTGTAAAAGTGACTCTTACAGGTCAGTAGAGAAAACCAGAGTCAGATTGACTTTTAAGAACTCTACGAACTTAATTTTCCAAAAAGAAAGCTACCATTACATCAAACACCATGCTATTCTTTCCTGTTTAATACCACAAATTCTCACCTTTCTAAAGTTCTGAACAGCAGAACAATTGAGAAAAAGAACCAAAGGAAAAAAAAAAGAAAAGAAAAAGAACCAAGGAACACCTGAAGTTCAATCAGCAACAGGCCTCACTAAAGCCAACCGATTTTGCAATGATTTTTTTCTTTTAACAATACACCTAAATTTAAAACTATTCCATACTATAACTTGTTTAGAAAAAAATTAGTATAACACATAAAATGGCTCCTAGAATTAACCAATTTTAATATCTCGAGATGTATTTCAAATATATGAATAGTCTATTAAGATGCAGATATCTTTCCATTAAAATACATGCTGACACACGTAAATATAGTTGCATAATTCATATGAAGAGGCTGTTCTAATTTTTTAAAACCACTAGAGGTCACAGATACCTGCAATAAAAACAGCTGAAATAATCTGAATTGCAAAATATTTCTAACCTGACCACGCTGAAAATGAACAAAACGAAACAAAAACAACGCCAGCAGAACAATCAAAATGACTTGAAGGTAATTCCTGAGTGTAGGAACAAGAATCTCAAAGTGAGAAATGAACCCACTGATAGTTACCAGCTGCGGGGAGGTGGGTTAGAATGAACAGGGTAAATCTATTAGAGACTTAAGAGGATTGAGTACGTTACTCCCAGAAGAGAACTCACTTATGAAAACTTTGTTTTCCCCTTCCTTTGGGGTTCAAAGTTTTTTCTCCAAAAATAGTCCACTATTCGTGAAACTTGAATTGCGAAGAGTAATCTCCTTTTTAGCCAAGTATAGTATTTTAACAATTCGGCCAACGCGGCAAACAGGTGGGTAAAAGGAAATGGTGAGGAAGCCGGGCAAAGCAAGGCACACTGCAGACAAGACAGGAGACAGACTGCAGCCGGCAGCGGTGTGTCCGGGGAGATGAGGGAAGTCGGAATTAGGGGAGCTGAGCAGTGGTGGGGGCGGGAGCGGGGGAAAGGGCGTCCCGGAAGAAATCCTGAATGTGGGTCAGGGACGGGAGAGCAAGCGTGAGACCCAGGACCAAGAGAGATATGTCCAAAAAAAAGGGCGGCAGCTGGCGGGAGTCGGCCTGAGGAGCTGCGAGTGTGGTTAGCACCAGCCCGCCCTCCCGCCCTACTTTCTTCCTTCGGTCGGAGAGGCAGCGGCCAGTCACCTGGAGTGTGAGTTCCGGAGGGACTCGATCAGGCGCTGCTTCTGCTGCTGGAGGCTGGTGAGACCACCGGGGGACCCAGCTGCGGAGGAGGAGGCGCTCTTGGTCAGGGGGAAGAGCCAGCTCATCCTCCACGGGTCCCCGGGCCGAGGCCCCAGAAGGCTCTGGCCTGCTTCTCCCAGCGGCTCAGCCCGGCGGTTCTCCAGCGACAGAGGAGGAGCGGGCAGGGACGGCCCGGCCCAAGTGCTGGGCAGCCGCGTCTTCTCTAAGCCGGCCCGGCGGGGGGTCCTCGGGGCCGGGGGGGCATGCTACTGTCAGCGCAGCAGCTGAAGAGAAGGGAACTCGCAGCTCGAGGCTGGCGGTCCGCGGCCCTGACGCCCCAACCAGCCAGACAGCCCGACCGCTTTAACTCTCCACCGCTTCAGCCTCCGTCACCTGCGTGCCCCGCCCCCTCTGCGGATGGCGTCATCATCCGGCGCCCCCGCCCGGACGCGCGAGAAGCGACAGCGCAGCGCGGTGCGGCGAAGCTTCGGCTCCCCTTTCCCCCTTGCCGGGCGAGCGGTGTCTATGGGGCACCCGCCGCTGCCCCCGCCGCTACCGCCACCGCCGCTGCCGCCGCTGGGTGCTGTCTCTATGGCGAGGAGGAAGAGGAGGAGCGCGAGCTCAGCGACACAAGTAGATCTCGCGTCTACCTCAGACTTGGGGGGGGGGGGGGAGGGGCGGGTTGGGGAAGTAGGAAGGGGGCGGGAACGACGAACCTGAGAGGGCGCGCGATGGCGCCAGCTGGAGCGCGGCGGGCGCAGGGACGGGCCGGGCGGCGAGTGGCGGGGGGGAAGGTACTTGGGGCTGGGGGGTCTGTCGAGGGGGTGGCGCGGGGTGATGACGCGAAGGCTTTGTACCTGGGGCTTCAGTGGTGCGGGACGGAAATTGGGAGTGGAGGGCGGTGGCCTAGACCGTCAGCTCCTCGCAGTTCTTCTCGCGGCGGGGCTTGGGATTCAATCGGATTCCAGTCAGTGGTTATCAGCAGCCTTCGCGCTGGCTCTTTGCCAGGGAAGAGAGTTATCTGTGACTTGAATTTGTCTGTACTGTCCTCGCGTTTCGTTGGGAACCCGCTGTTCGGAGTTGGCTACCTCCAGTAACGAGAAGGCCTCTGGTGCCTCTTCAGGTCTTCTGGAAGTGTAGTAGAGAGCGAGGTGGAGGAAAGCAATGTTCAACGACAGGGCCTTTCCAAATTTTGTGTGTGTGTGTGTGTCTGTGTGTGTGTAACCGAGTGAAGTGGGTTATAAAGGGAGTAGCCCTTCGATCTTTGGTTTCTGTTCTTAGAGCACTCGAGGTTACATTTGTGACTATAGAGTTATAAGAAGAGGTCACAGCTCCCTTTTACACTTGTCTGTTGTGGTTTTTTCAAACTTGTGTGAAAAGCGAAAGAGGATCTGGAATTTCCCCGCTTCAGAACCAAAATGTTGGTCTGTACTGTTACCATGAAACCTGTGTTTGTAAGAACCAGAAACGTGATATGTGTGTTTGGTAACCAGGGAAAATGCTCGGATTTTTAGGAAATTAGAAAGAGTTTGAAATGCAGAGACTGTCGCTTCCCTTCTTTTTCCCATCAGCAGTTACAGACATTGAAACAGTTTCTGTGGCTATTTATTGCTCAGAAAGAACTTTTTAAAAGAAAAAAATTATTTACTTTTGGCCCCTCTCATCTGACCTAAATAAATTCTGGTAAATTTTGTAGTTAAACCAGACTTTGAATGTTCAGTTAGGAATAAAAGCAAGTACCTTTGCCCTAGTAACATCTGATCTTGTCACGTGTATCAGTATGTGACTTTTCATGTTTACCTGAAAAGGGATGTCTTTATAAAAGTTTTATTCAGAGAGTGAGTTGAATTCAGAGAAATTTTTAATTAATGGAAAGTTTTTAAAAATGATTAGTGTGTATGCAGAAAACAGTTTTTACCTAACATTAGAACCAGGAAACCTGTGTTGTCCTTTTCCTCCTACTGACTTTAGACAAGTCACGTCCTAAACTTTGATTTTCTCATAAATCAAAGACCTCAAATAAATATCTCTTAGGTTTCTATCACCTCATTCTGTGATTCAGATTCCTGGTATAACTGATTCTTATTTTGCAGGTACATAAATAAAGGATAAAGTATTTACAGAACAAATCTTCAATCAAGTATAACATTTTGATGCTTGGCAGCTAAACTCCTTGTGCCCTCACTATGCCAGCAGCAACTGTAGATCATAGCCAAAGAATTTGTGAAGTTTGGGCTTGCAACCTGGATGAAGAGATGAAGAAAATTCGTCAAGTTATCCGAAAATATAATTACGTTGCTATGGTATGCCTATGAGCAAAATCTTTAAAATGCCTTTTATGAAAGAGGATTTTAAAACATCTTGAATTCAACCCTTCTGGTTGATTTTTTTTCTAGGTATTTAATGAAAATAATTTTGTCAATGACCTCCCAACTGAAGACCACCAAGAACACACCAGTAATGTGACAAGTTGGGTTTCTTACTCATTGCATTGAGGGAAAATGCATTCTTAGTACCATGGGGTTATTTGCATAAGCTAGTGTTGGAAAGACCTAGGAATTGGGGTGTGTGGCAGTGGTTTTAGGGAGTGAAGAAGTGGGGCTCAAGCTGGGGTAATTCCACGATAGGATATCTTAATGAGTCTCAACTAGAATGAGAGAAGACTAGAGTGAGGCTAAAGCTGTAAAGAAGCAACAGTCACTCATTATTTAAGATAGAAGGAGGTTTGATCATGTTTATGGTTTGGACAGTGTGTGTGTTTTTGCATATGTTCAGTTATGATTACAGACTGGCCTTGTCTGATATTACGGTGTTTAATTGTTTATATTCAGCAGAAGACCCATTGGGACCTAGCTGTGAATGCCAGGTCTGCTCCTAGCAACACTAAGGCCTGATACTAATACCAGATGGAGCTCCTAGATGTCTTTCTCAAACAAAAAAATTCAGATCTCCCAATGAAGCATTGTTGATCTGTAGTTTTTTGTTTGTTTTTTAATTACCAGTGGAGTTCCGTGAACACACTGTGTTGTTGTTAATCATTTCTAGTTTTGCATATACTGTTCACTCTGCCTAGCCTGTCTATTCAATTAACTAGTTTTTTTGGTTCTTGGGCACTGTCTGTTTTGACTTCTCTACTGTATTCTAGATATTAGCTTCGAGAAGAAAGAGCTTAGTATCTTAATCATCCTTTCTCCCCCCAACACTTAGCATGATACGTAGCATCCAATAAAGTGGTTGTTGAGTTTGACTGAATTTAGAAAAGTTTCCCTTTCTCTCCTTCATAAGAATTGAAATTTAGGTTTTGTTCTTAGTTTCTTAATTTGAATTTTACTACTAAAATGACATGTTTATTTTCTTAGCACATTTAATACAAATAAATAAATATGCTTCTTTTGGGAGGGGCAGGTTGGTTGGTTAAAATATGAATATTTGAATGTACACAGATAATGTCCTATTTAATAGATGTATTTTCTTATCCATAATTAGAATGAAGTTATTTTTTCCAGTAGAAATTCATAGTGATCATTTATTTCTCAAATGAAAGCAGTGACGACTTTAGACATGTGATAGCATTCTACAGGAATGAGTGGTGGCATGCAGTCTTTAAGCGTGTGCTTTCTCTGGAGTGTAGAGAGTATTGTTTTAGGCCAAGAAAGTAGGAGGGTTTTGGTATTTATCTAAATGCTTACTTCAGAAAAGCAATTAAAAAGTATGGTACAAAAAAAAATAAATAAATAAAAAAAAAATAAAAAATAAAAAGTATGGTACATTTTCTAGTCTTTTTAACCGTCTTCATTGGTTTTAATATTACAGTACTGCTAGCATAGTTTCACATACTTGTTGAAAAACATGAATTTGTAATTTTCTTTTTCTTCCTTCCTCGGGAATAGAGTACTTAGTTGCATTTATTATGTGTACATTATACATGGTAATTTTTACTGATATGATATTTAAAGTAAGATGAAGTCATTAAGTTTGTGGTTTTATCGTTTTAAAAAGTAATACTCTTCTAGTTAAAAGGTACATTGTAATTGAACATGAATTGTGTAGAATATCACCCCAACAATGTGTACTCAAAATTAATTATTCTAGGAATTTTTGGATTGTGGTTTCGACCGTTTAGTAAGTAATGACCCTTAAAACTATTTTACAGGACACCGAGTTTCCAGGCGTGGTTGCAAGACCCATTGGAGAATTCAGGAGCAATGCTGACTATCAGTACCAACTGTTGCGGTGTAATGTAGACTTGTTGAAGATAATTCAGCTAGGACTGACATTTATGAATGAGCAAGGAGAATACCCACCAGGAACTTCAACTTGGCAGTTTAACTTTAAATTTAATTTGACGTAAGTAGGAAATAAATTTAACCCAAACTTGTTTTTTTTTAGTTTAATTTTAGACATTGATTTCCATCAGGTACAACAAATGAAATTTGGTATTGCTACCCTGGAAATATTTAAAACCTAAAATTTCAAAACTTTATGTTTCTTCTTTTTATTATGGGACAAAAAAAAAATCAGGATAAAGAAGACTTAAATTCAGATACTTTGAGTTTTAGAGCTGTTATTTTAAAAGCATAACTGCCACTATTTTGAAATTTGGAAAACTGGGTTTTGAAAATATTTTTTGATAGAAAAAAGATAACTTTACAACATTAATTTTGCTTTCAAACTTTGTGTGCAATTTGAAATATATATGTCTTTGTTGTAAAAGTTATCCTTCTCATGAAGAGATTCTTATTATGGTCATAGTCCATTGTGTGAATAGAAGGCTCATCAGAGGTGATAATAAGATCATTCCTAGAAACTTGGGTGCATTTTCCTTTCAAATCAGTTATTGGGTCAGCCCAGCCCACAGAACCACTTACAGGTTACATATGGGAGAAGTATTAGTATCCTTGAGCCTGGTGTTTCTTTTAGGAAACAATTTGGAATCTGAATTCTAACTCAAGTCCTGGGTCACAACCCAGTTTCTTTACTTACAGTACTTCTGTATAATTGCTAAGAGTAGTCTTGATAGCTTAGGGAAGTTTCCAGTGTTTTGGGGTGAGGACAGATTGTTTACAAACTGTTAGATGGGGAAATGCTGAATACATTTTGAGTATGTTACTATACTGCAGTATCCTTCTGTTTGACAGTCTCTGCTTGTTTCATATGATCTTATATCCAATTTGCAAAATAGTAAATGAAGCTGTAGGACAATTAATGGTGGTAGTGGTGGTGGTGGTCAGTCCCTTCAGTCTTGTTCAACTCATTGTGACCCCACGGACTGTAGCCCACCAGGCTCCTCTATCTGTGAGAGTCTCTAGGCAAGAATACTGGAGTGGGTAGCCATTTGCTTCTCCAGGGGTGTCTTCCTGATCCAGGGATCAAACCCAGGTTTCCTACATTTCAAGTGAATTCTTTATCATCTGAGCCACTAGAGAAGCCCCAGTTGATGGTAGTGCCGTTTAAGGACCTCTGTTCTCTGTAGTGTGATCCTTAGCATATATAAGATCTAAAGACAAGCAGGGCTGATGAGCTTAGAGGATAGTGTTGTCAATGGTGTAATAGTATGGCTTCTAATTGCATTATGTTTAGCCTGACTCTGTTTTCACTCTTTTGGATTTAATAATATACTCTCCACAACTTTGTCAAGGGTGAAAGGTACTTATCTCTATTTAAACTGATAATAACCTTGTATAAGTCCTTTAATTCTGAAAATTCCCTTTTATCTTTTTCCCGAAAGGTAACCCTTTTTAAAATCGGTTCTCTACCATTTCATTTGCTCTGTGTTACTTTTTTCCCAAGCTGATCATCAGAACATTGTTCTGTACTAAGGTAGTGCTATGATCTCAGTATGTGAGTAGGAGGTGACCTATCAGGGTCTCAGTTTTGGTAAAATAGACATTTTTCCTTTCTAGAAACATCTTTGTTCTTATAACAACTGCTTTGTTACTGCGTTTTTTGAAAGACATTTTTCTTCTCGTACATTTTTTCTCATACAGAAAAACTCATGCTGTAGTTGATTGCTGCCATTCATCCTAATGTTAATATCTTGAGAGACCTTTAAGGATGTAGTGAAAAATATTATTTAAATAGAAAGGGTCAGTTGTAAAACCAGTTCTACCTAATGTGAAGAAAGAACACCATGAATCTTGGATATTTTGAAGAAAGATGAAAATTGACTTTTATTGAGTTCCTAGAATGAATGTGTCAGCAGTGGTGCTAGGTCCCAGGGACATAATGTTGAGGAAAGTTGGTCATGGTCATTATAACTCTTCTGCCTGCTTTCTATTGCTGAAATCCAAGAATTAGAACTGTTAGGTACTGATCAGTGTTTGGGAATTTGCTCTAAAGTGAATTTAGACTTGATACATACATGAAAATTAAAGTAGAATATGATATTTGATCATAAAACACCAGAGTACTCATCCAGGTCTCTCTCCTGGAGATGGTGATCCAGTATGTCCAGGTGTGGCACTTGTGAATCCATATTGTTGACAAGTTAATGTGAGTGATTATTATCATTGGGCATTTGGGAAATACTGATTTAAATAGTGCAGTACTCCCTGGTAATATACCATTGAACAAAACAGACAAAAATCATTGCCCTCTTCAAGCTTAAATTATGATTAAGAGAGAGATCATAAAAGTAAAGTGAGCATATGGCCCAGAAAATGTGAGCCTGGAGAAGGAGTCTCTTATGCCTTTGGTTGGTTATAGTTGCTAGAGAATGTCTCTTAGTGAGCATCTGGGCATGATGAGTGAGATTCTACTTGTTTAAAGTACATGTTTTTGTATAACAAGGACAGTAATATCTGTTGTGTAATTGAAAAAACTTGAATTGGGTTTATTCAGATATCCTTTCGAAAGAGTTTTTTGGCATAATTTTCCAGGGAATTTTGACTTAAGATTAATTGTTGCAATTCCTATTTTTAAATACTTCATTTGCTAGTTTTATTACTTTTCAAAGGCAATATTCCTTTTGCCTTAGTTTTATTAAAACTTTTATAGAACTTTCTTTTGCTAAGTGGTAGAAATCAGTATTCTCACAATTTTCAAAGTAAATAGAAACATCCAGGGGCACTGCATGAAATACTTTCCATTCTTGGAAACATACCTTCATTTTGATCACTTTTTTGATTTAATATAGTATTTTGGATACCTGCGTGCTTGTGCTTATAGATATTAAAGATGGTTTTCTTTTTGGCTTAAGTAAAATCTTGAAAGATTGGCTTATGTTTAGATTTCCTGTCTTGATTTTGAAAAGTAATCTTCTAGGAGTAAAGCTGTTAGAAGGAGAAAGTAATGCTGCTCTAGCAGAGTCGTTCATTTTAAACAGCTTCCTGCTGATTGGAACTGTTTGAGAGGCTCATTGGTAGTGAGAGGAAGCAACTCCTCCTTCTTTAAGAGAGTGTGGTTTAACGCAGGCACAGCAGGAGTTTTCCCTTCAATCTCTTTCCCTTCTCTCTGCTGAGAGCCTGGGAGACAGACACAGGCTTCACCCCTGTGGCTGCGGCTCTGTTTGGCAGCATTAAAATGGCTGCTGAGACTGAAAGTCCGGATAAGAACATGTCTGTTACTCTGTGGTGGTAGCTACGGTGAGTAGAGGACCCTGTGTTTTTTGTTTTGAACCCAGTTAAATTTACTTAATTTGTGAAAGGCTAATGAGATGGATAGTAAAGATTAAAGTCTCACCATTGGACTGTTTCACATGATAATTTGCTGTATGAACATTCTTCTAAAATTAGGTTGACCTTTGTATTTCAGTCACATTTACCTTCCATATATATGAAATGTTGGAACAAATGGACTCAGGCCCATTCTCTCTCGATATTTCTGGCACTGTAGTTGTAGATGTCAGTGGGAGAAACAGTTTGAAATACGGCACTTTTGAATGTTGTCTTTCTTTTTCTCCTGCCAGGGAGGACATGTATGCCCAAGACTCTATAGAGCTGCTCACAACATCTGGTATCCAGTTTAAAAAACATGAGGAGGAAGGAATTGAGACCCAGTACTTTGCAGAACTTCTTATGACATCAGGAGTAGTCCTCTGTGAAGGGGTCAAATGGTTATCATTTCATAGGTAAAAGATTACATTGCAAATGGTATTTGTGTTACACCATTTTCTAGCTGCATCACACTTGACTTGGGTCATGGTGTCAGCATTTCGGGCTTAGTTCAGCAGAGAATTGGCTGCCATATAGCTCAGCAGGCTAATATTGGTCTCCTTAAAGGTTCATTTAATGATGTGGGGTCCATTTCAGTCTAAGGGAGATAGCACTGCATAGTGGAAAGAGTGTAGGCTGAAAAAACAGACCTTGGTTTAAGTCCAGCAGTGCCATTTGGCATCTGTGTTATTACATAGGTTTATTTATTTAATAAATAGAGTTAACATTGCTAAGCCTTAGAATGAAAAATTTATTCATCAAAAAAAGTTATTATCTACCGTAAGTCAAGCAGTTTGATAAGATTCTAGGAATTAAGTTACAAAATAGGCTACAATCTCTGATTTTATTGTTTATATCTTGATATTCCTTACGGTTTCCAATGTTAAAGCTTTTTTTACCCTCTTTTTAAAGTAAGAAGTAAAACTCTAAACACTGAATAGAAATTTTATATGTACTCTCACTTTAAAAGGTATGTTAAATAGCCTTTCTCATCAAATATTTAAGTCCCAACTATGTGTCATAAGGGAAAAAAAATTCAAGATGTGACACCTGCCCTTTAAAGAAGTGGAGAAAACAGTGCATGTGCTTTAAATGGTGGTGCAGAAAACAACTTGTCTGTGAAATCTGTGGGAGCGGGGCTCTTGGGGGAAGGCATCATGTGCGAGGTCTTAAGGAAAGATTGATAGGGAAGAGAAGGGGTGTGACTGTGGGATGGAGTGCAGGGAGGGATAAAGCTGTGAAAAAGCCAGACAGTAGGGACAGGATCTTGATTTGAGAATGTGGGAACTGGCTGTTTGTTCTCTAGATAGTAGTTCTCAGCTTCACTAGCTTCACTTCTCTCATGTACAACATTCCCACTAGTATCTCTGAGGGATTGAGACAGGAACAAAATTTTGAGGGAAGAGAGTATTTCTTTATAAAATTACTTAAGTGAAAATACTTTGGTAGGGAATTTACTGTTTGGGTTTTTGAAATGTATGATTGTATTATATAAATGATGGGAAGATAGGCATTATTTTTGTCTTCTGATTGCCAGTTTTTTGCTATCTTTGACATTTTTGCCAAGTCTCCTTTCATCTTTATTTTTTGAGACATCTGCTGTGGACAGTTTGATTTTAGAGAGTTCTCTATTGAAGGATCTGCTAAATAGTAGTTCAGTGACTACAGCCCTAGGATAGTTGTAGAGATTTGTATATTAATATTCCTGATTGATGATACTTATCACTGTCTGTGAATGATGGCATTTCCTCATTATAACTGTAAATGTATTTATTTTCTCTCTTCTTTTGTGCATTTTTTTCTGGTTCATTTCTTTTTTCCTCTCCCGTTTACGGTGTGACTCACTTAAAAGTTGTATTGAAAAAAAATGTTTTTTTCACAGTGGTTTTTATGGTCCCTCTTCTGTATTCTTTAACCCTTTCATAGTGGTTATGACTTTGGCTACTTAATCAAAATCCTGACCAACTCTAACTTGCCTGAAGAAGAACTTGACTTCTTTGAGATCCTTCGATTGTTTTTTCCTGTCATTTATGATGTGAAGTACCTCATGAAGAGCTGCAAAAATCTCAAAGTAAGTCTTTAAATGGTTTTATTTGTAATCAACACGCTATTCAGAGTGGGTAACTGACTTAAAAGATGCTAGGTTAGATGTTGATTTAAACCTTATTTTTAAGTTTTATATTAAATGCACATTATCTGATTATACATTGTCATCTGATTCCTTTTTTGCATAAAAATAGTTTATAAGAAATCCTTATTCAAAGCTTCATTATATATTTGCAGAATAAGCTTTAGCAAGATTCAAACCAAAGATCATATTCTTATCATTCTTTTGCCACGTTGAATATGAACTAGCACAGAATCTGAGTCTGACACAGAAATGCAAGTTCTCCCTGTCTCCCAACACATGATCAACACATGTAGGAGGAAGTCTCGGGACCATCAGTGTACAGCTAGAGTCAGTCATGTAGCAAAAAGAGTTTCCCCTTCAGCTTATCTTGGAGGTTATATTCTCAGGTCTAGTCATGGGGTCATGTTCCTATAAAGGGATTTTTTTTCTTTTTTTTTCCCTCCTCACTACCAACCCATGGACATCATCTTGTTAGTAGTAAGTGCTGGTAATTGGGTAGATCCTATCTAAACAGCAGCTTACATTCTGATGCTTATTACCATGTGTGTAATGATTTGTTACTTCTAAGCATTAATTCTTTCAAAAAGAAAGTGTCTTTATCAGGAAAAGTGCTCTTAATTTTAGAGTGAATTCACTGCTAGGGGTACAGACTCCTAAAGAACATAGTGGTTTTTGTTTTTACAATGTGTTAGTGCTTAAGGTGTAACTCAAGAAAAACATTTACATAAAGTTGTTGCTTCATAGAACCTACATCAAGGCTGATCAAGTTTTCTCCTCCTTGGCTTTTTAGAAGTGCAAGGAGTCATACTTTTAGGAGATGGTGAAACCTTAAAGAGTTTTATGTAGGAAGAAATAATTTAGGAATTGACTTAAGGAAGCTTTGCTTTTGACAGATGAACTGAAAATCCTGAGAAGAAGTCTTTGGGCTGAAGTTCCCTTACCTCATTACAGGATATAGCATACAATCTGGGAAGTTTTTAAGAAATACTACTTCATGTTTGTAGCACCAAAGAAAAGCAGAGTTCTGTGCAATTTGAATAGACTTCTACTGTGACTCAGGTGAACTTACAGTAGGCTGTCCTCATGTCTCTAGACAGGATATCCCCTGAAAGTATTGCATGCTGAGAATCAAGGCCTAAATATTTTTATCTGGCTGTGGAAATATTCTTTTTAAATTTGACATGTCTGAATAGTGACAGTTTCAGCGAACAGAGCACCAAATTATTATTCATTATGTGTATGCTGTTGAAAATTTTCTGAGCATATTAGACATTCTGAATATGCCCTGAGTAACTGGAAGTGTTAAAATTTAGGTTGATGACAAAGGTACTTTCTGACGTATAGTCAACCATACTGAATGACTACTCTGTTGCTCTCCTGAGCAGCTGCTAATGATACCTAATCCTTGTGCTGTTTTTAGCCCTGAAGCAACTGCTGTGCAAAGCACTGTTTCAAGCTGTGATGTAGAAAAGGACTAGTTTGCTGGTAGAGGCCTTAGCAGTTTAGAGAGAAATTTCTTTGTGTGAGTTTTGTCGTTGGTCCTGATGTTTGTTTCTTTGCTTTCTCTTCTCCCATTTTCCCCTCTTTATTCTCCTTCCCTCTTTCCTTCTCTATTCTTTCCCTTCCTTTCTTTCAATCTCATTATCTTTCCTTTCTAATCCTAGCAGTATTTACACAGGTGGGTGTTTAGCAGACCCTTCTAAAGGGTTATATTCTTATAAACATACTCTTTTTCTTTTTATCTAACAAAAACTGTAGTCAAAGATTGATTAGTCATAACAGCTTTGTTTTGTGCACATTATTTAAATGAGCTGTTTAGAGATATTTAGATGAAACTTTTTATATGAAGCTTAAGAAAATTTATAAAGTACCTGCCTACAGTCCATTTTATAAGAATTGATGGATGGAGAGATGGCCTGTGAGTGTACTCAGTAAACATTAGCCTGTGTTACCTTGTATATGATCTGGTGCCCCCATATCTTGAGGGAAATTACTTGCCATCACATCCCTTAAAGGGTATGATGAAGATAAATTTCCCCAATTAAGATCTCATTTTCTATTGAATTATAAACATCTCCCACATTCAACAAATGCATCAGTGATTCACATTCTCTTATTTTCTGCTGATCTTCATAAGGTCCATCTTTATTGAAACTCATTGCTGTTTTGATCATTGTCTATGTTATGTAATTTTTGAATCCAGATGTTGCAATGTTTTTCTTTTGACAAGCAATTTTTCTTTCTTGTAGGGTGGTTTACAGGAAGTTGCTGAACAGTTAGAGCTGGAACGGATAGGACCGCAGCATCAGGCAGGATCTGACTCACTGCTCACAGGAATGGCCTTCTTCAAAATGAGAGAAGTATGAAGACATCAGTGCCTTTTTCTCAGTTGGTTGTTAGGTTGAGAACATTAAAATATAATGGCAAAAGTTTCAGGGGCAATAAGTACATACTAAGTGAAGATATAATTACAGTTGCCATATAAGTCATATCCACCACACTTGAATGAAAGTAATCAAAAATGAGTCATCTTGAAATGCAGTTCAGAAGGAAAAGAAGAAAATAAGTTCTTAGTAGAATACGAAACTTAAACTACCTTAGAAATTATGTAGGTCCAACCATGTTATTTCTTAGATGAGGAAGCCGAGGCTAGAGGCCAGTAGCGTTTATCCAAGGTTATATACATTAATAGGGGAACTCCAGAGTACTTCCTGTTAATCACATTAGCATTGCTTCTGTCAAGTCAAGGGAAGTCGCTCAGTCGTGTCCGACTCTTTGCGACCCCATGGACTGTAGCCCACCAGGCTCCTCCACCCATGGGATTCTCCAGGCAAGAATACTGGAGTGGGTTGCCATTTCCTTCTCAAGGAATCCATATAATTAAGTTTTCCCTGGCACTGTCTTTTCTTAGGTATTAAACTGTTGCCGTACTTCAGTACTTTGAGGATTTACAGAGTAGGACTCAGGCTGTTTAGTAGATTCTTATAAAAAGGTTTTGAATTCTAAAGAGGTTAAATAAATCTGAAATAGTAGGTAAGTCAAAAATCATGTTGGGCAGACATTCCTTAAGAGGCAAAAGGCAGAGAGAAGTTCTTCAAGTATAAAGAAGTCAGTTACAGAAAAGTGAAATTTAATGAATCCAAGTCTACTCTTAGGTTAAGTGATGGGCATAGGTGTACTTAATAGATAAATGGAAAGAAAAGAAAGCCAGTTATGTGAAAAGAAAACAGTGGACATTTTTGCTTACAAAAACGTTTTCCTTTTTGCAAAATACTGTAGAATTCATTAGAGGATATCCTCTTAGACATTAAAGAAATGACTGAGGATAATTCTGGGAATTTAGAACTTTTAGTAGAAATATATTAATAATACGTGTAATAGGAAGCATATAGCTATTTTGCCAAGTGGTATTGATTCAGAAGTGATGTGGACTGTGTTCCTGACGAGTAAATATTTTGTACGTCTTCATAGTGCTCCATTAGAGAATTACAAGACAACCTTTTGCGTTCTCAGCTTTGCGTTTAAAAATACGCCTTGATGGTTTGGTTAACAGTGGATTCTCTGCTATTAATTTGTTATCTTTATTTTTCTTGGCTTTATTAAGGATAATAACCTAATGTGAATGTTCAGATTTTGCTGTCCAGACATGTTTGGGGTTTGTTTTTAGCCAAAAGTCTTGGCCTTTCACATAGACTTAAGGCTACTTATAAACCTTAGCCCCTTCCCCAACCCATTATTGGCTATTTTTATTCATTCTCATGATTAAGTATTATTAAATTAATGGACTAAAAATGCCTGCCATTTTTCCATTTTACAAATTCTCATAAAATGGTCTGAGTGTTAATAGGAAAGGCATTGTGTTTATATAGTTTTTGGTAGTCTTTTTCTTTGATTTCTTTTGAACTCTGTACTTCTTAAGAACATCAGTCTTATATGTTTAATTTAAATGTGTGGCTTCAGAGGAGCACCATAGATAAGAGCTGTCATAGTTAAGGAATAGTCAGTACTTACATTGATGAAATAATAAATTACCAGTCATACCTTTTGGTTAAAATTATCTTTTTTTTTTTTTCCTTCCAAAATTCCTTTTTAGATGTTCTTTGAAGATCATATTGATGATGCCAAATATTGTGGTCATTTGTATGGCCTTGGTTCTGGTTCATCCTATGTACAGAATGGCACAGGGAATGCATATGAAGAGGAAGCCAGCAAGCAGTCATGACATGAAATAGTTCTCTTATTTTTATTTTATTTGAGATACACACATGCTTGTATATAGGTTTTATCTCTGGTTGAATCCCTTGAACAGTAGACATTACTTTTTTTTTTTCTTCATAGCTTATTTTTCTGCCTTTCAGCACTAAGTATCTACCATTCCTATCTCAGATCTTAATAAATAGAAAAGTATTCAGGTTCAATCCGGCCTTAAATACACTTGTTAGTAGGCGTGTGTGAGTGGGGAAAGCTACATGGTATTGAATACTTTGATAAACTTCAGCTACTTGAGCTTGGTTTGTTTTTTCCCGTTCCTAAATTAACTAGCACTGACTGTAATTTATTTCCCTGTTTCATGTCTCCCTTCCATTCTGCAGGAGTTTTAGCTATTTGAGATTGTGGACCATCAATTTTGCACTTTAGAGAGTGATTCTGTCTCAAATCCTCTGTTTTATCAGCAGTTTTGGTTTTCCTTGCTCTGTGCTGGAAAAATGACCATCTGCCAACTTTTACCATATTTACTTGTTTTTGACCCATGGAATATAGCACATGCACTGTGCAAATGGTTGAATCAGCAGGACTACAAAAAAGAAAAGACAAAAAACTACTGAGGAGCTTAGTAACTGCTGTTTCTGTGCATAGTAGTTAATCTTCCAAGCACATCTAGTGTCTGTCCGTTTCTAATTGGCATGTGTGTAGGCTGCTCTGTGACTGAAGTGTTTTTCAAACCAGCTTTACACCCTTCAGGAAAAATCCTTTGTGATTGGACATTTAATGTCTGCCGGGAAACTGGTACCCAAGATGTTGAAGCTGCAGTTATTTTATGATAGCACACTTCCCTTATCTGCTTCTTTTTATTCCATCTCTGTTTACCCTTATTTTAAAAAATTTTAGAGCCATATTTACAATGCTCTTGATTTGTTGATTCCACAAATCAGTTTCATTCAAATTCAAAGATTGCCAAGTCTTTAGGTATATTTTGTACCAAATTAAATTACAAAAAATTTGAGCTTTCATAGTTGCTACAAAGATAAATAATGGAGAAATTTGGTGCAAAACAACATAATATAAAATTATATATTTATTAGCTATATACAGTATAGCTAATAAAACTACCTGAGGAGTGTAATGCTTGTTTATTTTTTTGTGTATATCTTTGCAATCTATTTTATATATATTGACAAAAGAGACTGTGAAATATTTAGCCATGTGGAATATGTGACCAGACCAGAGCATGCGTAGGAAGGCATTTTGGTAATAATTAACTGCCCTGAAATGACGGACTACAAGTTATGATGTGTGTCATCTGCACTTCACTCGGTAATATTAGCAAATCTCCAAATGTTAGCCACATTCGTTTGTTTCCCTTGTATGTTGTTTATTCATGATACTTCAATGCTGTAACTGGGTGGTCCTTTTTAAACATTTGCGAAACAGAGGGATTATTTGTTTTTAAAGCTTTTGTAAATAAAGGCTTCAGAAATGTTTTCTTATATATGTTGGTGACTGGTAATTTTGTTTTAGAAATATTTGGGATATTGTGGGTTTTTGTTTTTAAATATCGGCAACTGAACAGAACTCAGTAATTTCATTTACTACATGATTTTTAATGTCTTAATTGAAAAAAATCAACCTGAGCCTTCTTCACGACAACAGTGTTCACTTGTTTTTTTTATGCATACCTCTACCAAATGTTAAGACCTGACTTCCGACTCCCCTTTGCAGGGATGCATTTATTCTGAAAGACAAAAGTAAATGCATTTGATCTAACTTACTGTGGCTTCCTTTTAAAGTCAATACAGCAGGTATCTAATTGGTTTCTTTTTCTTTTGATCTTCACTTCCTTAAAAAAAATAATTACAAAGATTGCCTTTTGAATAGCCGTGTAGTTTGTATCCATTTTGGTTTCAAGAATTAATATATTTTATAACTTCTAAAAGAAGAGCTATATAATCCTCACTAAATATAGCTTTTGGATCAAAGATATTTGCTTGATCATTTTTTAGTGTTCCTAAGGCATTAATTCTGGACTCACCATATTCTGTTAAATCTACTAGAGCAAGAGTCAGCAAATTACGGCCCATCAACCAAAACCAGCCTGCTGCCTGTTTTTGTCTGGCCAGTGACATGAGAATGGATTTTATAGTTTTTAACGGTTGGGGAAAAAAAGAATATTTCTTGATGTGTGAAAATTATATGAAATTCAAAGTTTAGCGTCCATAAATAAAGGTTATTGGATTGTATCCACATTCATCATTTATGTGCTGTCTGTGGCCATCTTTCCACTTAAGAGGGAAAGTTGAGTGGCTGTTACAGAAACTGCCGAGGGCATTCTTAACATTTCACATTTTCGCCTGGTGAGCTACAAGTCAGTGACAGAGATGATGACCCGACAGCAATTGTTATGCCATGTGAATCTCCGTACCACACATTTTATTATTTTTTTAGGTTACCAATTTATACCCACTGTGTCAAAACAAGAAAAGTGCACTTTGAATGGTGTGCTTTTAAGGCACATTGGAGTGTGGATTATATTATCAGATTACAGTCAC
This sequence comes from Bos indicus x Bos taurus, assembly GCF_003369695.1. Lineage (NCBI taxonomy): Eukaryota > Metazoa > Chordata > Mammalia > Artiodactyla > Bovidae > Bos > Bos indicus x Bos taurus. Next base: position 19,971,480 of record NC_040102.1, read on the forward strand.
CTGTGACACTGTAACTGCCTTAAAAAAAAAAAGTACAACATATGTTGACATAACCAGACTAAACATTCATCACAATATTCCCAACTCATGGGAGAGAAACAGGAGAATTGGAATTAAAACTTTTAAAATGGCGTATCTTATAACAGCAGAATTTTCTTCACAAAAATAAAGCTGCAACCAAAGTATGTTTACAAGTGACCCACTTGTTGGCTAAGCAAAGCCGTTTACTGATGGTGAGTTATATATCATGTCTGAATGCGGTAGCCCAAAGAAATACATCCAGAGAAAAGACCGACAGCTTTCTGATGAGAACAGTTCCTTGAAGAGTGGGACACGCTGTCAGCAGTTATCTATGGCAAACAAGACATGATGTTGAGTGTTTTTCATAATGAGTCAGATGTTATCAGTACTGCCCAGCTGTTCTTCACTTTTGAGAAATCTGTGCTAAGTTTCAAGTAACCAAAGAATTCGTTTTAATTCTATTAAGAGTCTGGAATAACTACAGGTAATATTTCACACAAGTAGATGACTAAGTCGGTACAAACTGAAGTGGAATGGTATAACTGATGGTGGTAAAAGAAGCATGGAGCAAGAAAAAGTTTAGTTGATCAAATCTAAACACTTGTGACAATGTAAGGTGTTTGGTGGGGACCCGTTTCACTTATGTCATACACCTCTTTTTCCTTCTAACAAGAACAGTATTTATTAATAGCTGGTGTCTTAAACCCCTGCAAAGACCATGTAGCAAAAGCATAAACCAACCAAAAGACCATACCTGAAATGTACATATGTATACAGACTGTCCTTTTGATTCTAGCTGTTCCAGGGCTCGCTCATATCCTCTCCTTCTTGCCTAAGTAATATTTTTTAAAGAACTTTAAAACATGTTTGCATGTTACACTAAGATTAGTGTGTAATCAATTTTAAAATGATTTTAAAACATGTTTGCATTTTAAAAATATTCAGCTTTCACACAATGTTTGGTTAGGTCATTTAAGATACTTTTGATACTAGGCTTCAGGGGCTATACATACTGACAGAAAAAGACATGAAATCTAAATTCTGAAAATAATCTTAGTTTCAGCTGAATAAGCTGAAGCTTTCTGTGGTATCAGTTCTTTTAATTCAACATCAGCAGAACTCTACGGCACGTTTTCTTTTTTCTTAAATTGATTAAGCAGCTTTGCCTGCCAAACAATAACTATTAAGTTCAGGTCAGGCTTGAACTCCTTACATTGTTAAACCTTCCCTGGAAGATGCAACACAAATCAGTTTTCATGAACCATAAAATAATACTGTCCTTTGTGAGCAATGAGGAGCTGTTTTAGCATAAAAGAGAGTTTAAAGTCACTTATCAAAGGCCCCTTTTGGTTTAACTGGTACTTAGAAATAAGAAAAAAATATTATATATATATAGCACATTGCTCTTCTCCCCCAAATGTAAACTACAGAAATACTGAGTATTGGCTATGACAAGAATATCAAAGGTCTATGTTTTGGCATTGTCACCGGTTTTGTTTTTGCTGTCAACTCTCCTGTGGTGAGAGGGTTGCAAGTGATTTAAATTGTTTTTATTGGCATTGGCCAGACTTTGATTTGAACTTTTTGTTGGTAAAGAACAATTAAAGGGTGTCACAGAATGAGCTCTTAGTAACCTAGACTGCATTATGGACAAGAATCCTCTTTACTTATATCCCTTATGGACAAGAATCCTCTTTACTTACATCCCTTTTTTTTTTTTTGGAAGATCCTATTTCAGAGCCTCCTGCTACACTGAAGATCAGGGTAGATACACAGGGAGATAGCTGTGTATCATCCACAGGAGTTCCTTTCAAACTTGAGTTCAAACTACTCCAACTCGTCCCTTCAGTGCTGTCCACTTGATACAAATCAGGACACTACTGTAAAAGAATAACATCCATTCTGGCAAAGACAAGAGCAAAGTGCAGGGTTTGGACCATTAACAAAGTGTAACAGTTGCCTGTGTTCTGTAGCAAAGATTTTTTGGTAGTAAGTTCTAAATCTAATAAAGGAAAAGACTGTTGGATTTTAAGATCAAGATTTTTGCTAATGTTAGAACATAATGCTTTTAATAAGTGACATGATCAAATTGCTAAAGTTTTAATAAAAATTAGAATCTGTTAATTGTTACCAAGACAAAGTAAAAAAATTCCAGTGGTATCTCTGTAAAAGAGGAACACGTAAGGTATGTAACACAATCCGCTTCCACAAGTAAGAGAAAGTGCTTCTAAACTGGCCATGCTATGCTCAGTCGCTTCAGTTGTGTCTGACTCTTTGCAACCCCACCAGGGGGGCAGCCCAACAGGCTCCTCTGTCCACAGGACTCTCCGGGCAAGAATACTGGAGTGGGTTGCCATTTCCTTCTCCAGGGGATCTTTCCCACCCAGGGATCTGTCTCCTGCATTGGTGGGTGGGTTCTTTACCACTCGCGCCACCTTGGCCAAGTAGGTGGAAAAGGAGTGCATGCTGTTAAAATATTTGGGGTTACTTAGAGCAGTTTTCCACAGAAAGATAGATGCGGAATATCTCTATCTCCACTACAGATACATGTTACTAGTGAAAATCCATTGTTGAAATGTTACTTCAACCAAAATGTAAGCAGATCAGGATTTGTGGTCTGTGGAGACAGGTGGGATGGTCATACTCAAGGATGCCTTCATTTCGGTTTACTGTGTAAGTGGATTTGCGTTTAACTTTTACAAGTTTGGTATATGTGGGTTTTTTTTTTTTCTTAAATTCAGAGTTTTATAAGTAAATATGTGACAGTAATTGTGTACCATAATATATACAGTGTAACTTCAGAGTTGGCCCAGCATGATTATGTGTACTATTTCAAAATAGGGAAAACTTGCTAGGTGATAACATAAATGGAGTAACAGCTTTCTCACAGGTTTTCTTGAAGCATACATCACATGATTCCTAGCTTAATTTTTTATGAACGTGTTATAAGACCTTATGATTGTCCTAGTGAAGACCGCTTTTGTCAAACATGCTGTATTTCCAGCAGCTATCTTTTGAGTACAGTGTACTCGAATATCATAGTTTCTTTCTAATTGTCCTCAGACTCCTTTAACAACTAATGAGTAATCACCTCATCTTGTTATCCGCCTCTTCTCAAAAGACCTATGTTGTAACCAGGCTGTTGACATGAATTTCGCCTACAAGTATCTCTGGTAGACAATTAGGAAAAGTGTATCTTTAAAACAATTTAGATTGTCAGTGCAAAGGCAATTTCATATAGACAGCTATCAAAGGTGATCAACCAGACTTTATTATGATATAACAGGAGGGAATTCATAGATAAGCACTTACTTGAATGTCTCATCATTGTATTTAGATGCAGTTTCTCTTTACCTTTGAAAGAACAAACCTTTCACCGCACAATGGCAACTAGTTAATGTCTATGAAGCATTTGTACAATATTTTTAAATGAAAAAATTCTTAAATATTGATGCCTATATGATATAATCTCTAAAAACAGGAAAAATCAAAATAATTTAATGGACTCTCAGGACTTATACTTCAAGTGTCTTCAAATTTGAGCTAAGCAATTAAGTTTTTTAAAGTAAAGTGTTGAAAGTGTTTTTAAGGTACAATTTTATAAATATATACAAAACGTAGGTCTATTTGATGCTCTGTTCACTCAGGTAAAATTTATACTACATATCTAATGAGATATGTCGTCATCTCCAAAAATTATAATCCCACAGAATTAAAAACAAAACAAAAAACCCTTTAAAAATTAGTCAATGTATGAAACCAAAAAGGGAAACTTTACAACTTAATGAGAAAGACTTTATTTTAAAAAATGTTTCCATATCTGATTCTAATGTGTATTGACTTATGTATTTCAATAATTACATGAAAAAGCTAAAGCGGGGATTAAAAGTACTCTAGCAAGGTAAAGAATTAAAATACCACTTCCCCCTCTAGTTTCTAGTTTGACAGGAGGGGATGCCTAACAGAATCCTGTCTATAAAAACAGCTCTAGTACTGTGCTTTGAAAAAAATCTGGCTGCATATAATTCTTGATACATTATATGATGCTCTTGCCCTTAAGACTTCTGGCACTTCAGGTAATGGAAAATGATGACCAAATGCTTTAAGATAAAAGTAAGAATGCATCATATCTTCTGAGTTTTCTTTAAGTAGATTGTCATCAAAATCTTTCACTTTAAAGAAAATCTGAAAAAGACCACCATCCTATTGCTCAAAGAACTGCACTCAAATGATTTATAAAATGGACTGGTTCTTTCATAAAGTCACTGAATATAAAACATCATACTTCTAGCAAGGATGAGTGAATTCCAAGGATATGTTACTCCATTATCTTCTTGTCTTCCAGTCTACTTTGTGCTGAATTTGTCTAATTCAGATTTTGAAAAGTTAATACCACTGTCTCTTTGATTAAATACCAGTTCCTTAGCTGTGTAGTCTTAAAAGGTAATCTGCTTTAAATCCTCAAAATCAGTACCAAAAAATGTATACAGCATAATCTAATTGCTAACATTTACAAAACTTGCACTTCACCAAATTAAAAAAGAATAAAATAAGACTTAAACAGTGCATACAAGGCACAAGAGCTTCTTAGTATATTTACTGAAGCTGAACATTTTGGCATCAACAAACACACCACTTTAGTTTCTCTTAAACTCAGTTTCCAAACAGCATACCATTTAGTTCATATTGAACTAAATTACCAAAAGTATATGATTTTTGCTTGATGATTTGCATAATTTAATCTTAATAGGTATTTACGTAGTTTAACTGTCATACTTCTGATGAGAGGACAAAGAAATAATAAAGATATCAATGGAGGATTAATCTATTGCCCCATCAGAATTCTTAACAAAAAATCATTATGTCTGCTATGTTCAATAGAAGAAATAACCTAAAAAGAGACTTAAAAGCCAAACCCCAAAAAGAGTATCATAAACCAATCTTCATAATTGTTATTACAGAGTTTCACCCATTTTCAGATAATTAAAAGAGATGAAAAATATATTGCTGATGTAATAGAAATGTATTAAATCTGACAAAGATTTTCTAGCCAGTTGAGCTCAAGCTTCAATTATCATACTTCTTTTCCAGCAGGCAAAAAAGGCTAGAAATAAAGTCTAGCAAGAAAAAAAAAAGGATGGTCATCTTCAACTTCAGGCCACTTGAAATTTGTAATGAATTCATAGTTTTTATAGTTCACACAGTCTGAGGCTGGATTCTTATCGGAGAGAGTAAACAAGTCTCATCTGCTACCTCCACACTCTCGTAGGTAACTAACAGGTTTTATGAATAAAGCTTATCATTATAATGCGATGTGACATCTTTTAATCTCAGTATCTTAATAGTCTCAAATTTTCTGAATCAGAAAATCAGAGGATCAATGGGCTTCTTATGTGATACATTGTGCTACCCAAATAGCTGGGTGAAAACTGGCCCATGAATTTATTCCAAGTTTTTATGATAGGTATCTTTGTCCTTGATTCATAAACCATAACTACTTTTAATATTTAAGAAGAATTTGTGTTAGTTGAAACAATCTGTATACTGGAGTAAAAATGTGTTATGTTTTAAAAGCAAATGCTGAGAGAACTACTCAATTCACGTTCTGCACACCCAGCCAAAGGGGATGGGAACAGCTGGCTAGAGGTGCCTTCCTGGGGGAAGCCTCTTCTATCCATCGACAGCATTCATTACCTTAGGAGGAAAGAGGAAACGTCAAACTCTTGTGTTAGCTCTAAAAACACAAACAAAAAATTAACCAACTCATTCATTGTTTGTTGCAATAACATCTCTCATTCAAAACTAAAAGTTTTCTATACTAGAAGGCTCATTAGATGTGTTCTTGAATATAGATAGACCTTTACATGAATTCTTCTTAACCTATAATATATTCACAAGACCAGAGGACCCTGTTATAATGCAGGGAATGCAGATGCTGACTCAGGAAGTCTAGGGTAAGATCCACAACTCTGCATTTCTGTTAAGCTGCAGGTGCTGTCAATACTTCTGGTTTGGGGCCCCAGTCTGAGCTACAGGGCTCTATGTTCTTAGTTTTGAGGCCAGTAGGAGTTCAAGTGAGTTGTTAGAGGATTTAGGAAAATAATTTTGAAATTTCATATGCACAGGAGCACAGCATTTTAAACTTCTTATTGTATAAGAGGGAAGAAAGTTGGGCAGGCTGTTTAATCTATACTTTAGCATTATTATGGATTTAGGCACATTTTGACTATTTGGAAACTATGCTGAAACAAAGAAACATTTTACAAAAAGGCCACAGGTTATTTACTAATATAGTTCAAAAAGAGACTACAAAAATAACATTTAGTAATACAGTTAAATATCACATTATCATTCAGTATAAATGTGTATTAAAAGAACTGCAAGTCTGAGGTGTAAAGCAGGAAAAACTTTAAAAAACTATTTGGATAATCAGCTACCTTAGGAAAGTTCTTCTTTTTTTTTAAAGACACATTTTACTGGCACTGGTTATGCCAACATGATGAAAAACATTACATCAAAAAATCATTTGTTTTCTTTTACATCAATACAGCTGATTCATATTGCAGTTGGGTTTTGTGACCATTACTGTTATATATCCAAATGTAATAAAATCAAGTTTCTGTGAGATTTTAAATTTCAATGATGCTATTTTATCACCCAATTACCAATTATTTAGAAACCACTATGTCTCTAGTCCTGCAAAGAGTTGAGCATAATGATGAACAAACCCAACTCTGATCTTGTCAAAATACTTGGAAATCTACCTGATTTACACACAAAGTGACATTACTATGGTAAAGCTCATAAAATATTTAACCAGATGACCTCACAATCAATGGCAATTATAGCTACTTCAACATACTGTAAAAAAGAATCCCATGAAACTTTGTCTGCTTTACGGAACTATGTTTTGTAAAATGCTTTGTTTGTGGTATTAATGATTCATTGTATAATCATAGTTATATTTTAAGAATTATTTCCAGAAATCACACTGTCTCTTTGCTAATTACCCCAACTAAGAATGTTACAATTTCACTTTCCTACATACTTACAGGTTCCCCACTGGCCAGTGGGTAAAGAACCCACCTGCAGTGCAGCAGACACAGGAGACAAGGGTTTGATCCCTGGGTTGGGAAGATCCCCTGGAGAAGGAAATGGCAACCCTCTCCAGTATTCTTGCCTGGGAAATTTCATGGACAGAGGAGCTTGGCGGGCTACAGTCCACGGGATTGCAAACAGTCAGGCACAACCGAGCACATGACACTAACCATAGTTACAATCAAACAGATCTACAATACCATCATGCAGAGTCATCCAAAACCAAAAATGCTGGCCCACTGGCACCCAGAACTGCCTGGCTATTCATCAAAACCGAAACCGAGCAAAGTGAAAACCAGAGATCCATGAAGTACTTTGACACAAATGACTGTTTAAGCTGCTACTCTTGCTAGGTCACAATTCTGTAAGTAGAGAGTTATCTTGATAATTTCAATGTTCAATGCTTCATATTTTTTAAAATTTGACTTATAAATGTATTAATTTTTGCTATACAGCAAAGTGATTCAGTTATATGTGTGTGTGTGTATATACATACATTCTTTTTCATATCTTCAATTATGGTTTATCAAGGATATTGAATATAGTTCTCTGTTCTATACAGTAGGATGTTGTTGTTTATCCATCCTATATATAATAGTTTGCATCTGTTAATCCCAAACGCCCAGTCCTTCCCTACCTCATCTTGGCAACCACAAGTTCAGTTCTTCATATTGTTTATTGCTTGCTTGCTTGGTCACTCAGTCATGTGTGACTCTTTGCAACCCTTTGGACTGTAGCCTGCCAGGATCCTCTGTCCATGGGATTCTCCAGACAAGAATACTGGAGTAGATTGCCATTTCCTTCTCTAGGAGATCTCCTTGACCCAGGGATTGAACTCACGTCTCCTATGTCTCCTGCATTGCAGGCAGATTCTTTATCCACTGAGCCACTAGGAAAGCCCATTGTTTATTGTAGCAGTACATATAATTGTTTATTTTGTTAATCTATTTATGGCTTGGTTCCAAAGAGGACATTTTTGGAGCTTTTTCTTAACTGCAGGCTCATAAATAGATTTTGCTTTAAGGAAACTGATTTGGAATTACAGGTTTAAAAAAATTATAGGTTAAAGAAAATGACTTGGAACACCGATTATTTTAAGGGTGACACATGCTCTGGGGTCCTACTATGACTAAAAATAAGGACGGGAGAGATCTGCGCTAACAAGCTATAATTGTCTTATATTTTAGACCCAGTGAGATCCAGCTAATGGGTGGTCATGAATAAGACCGCTGGATATCCTGAAGGAAAGGAAAAAACAAAAAACTGCAAGATCCTATAAAATGACAAGACAATTGTCATTTTATGGTTCAATAAAAATTGTCATTTTAAAGTTCAACATTTTAGGATCAATTCTTGCTATAAAAATGAATTCTGTTCATCAACTTTTATTAAGTTAACCAAATAACTAGCTAATATTGAAGCTAGATCTATATTCAAAGGTCTCTTGTATGACTGATACAATCCCAAGGGTCTGCTAAGACATCTTCTATTTGAGTTACTCAAAAATAAATGTTTATGGAAACTATTTGCCCAAAGAGAGCTAGTAAGTGATTAAAACTATAAAACATAATAATAAAGGAAGAATTTTCCTTACTTTCATGAAGTATGAGTACATTTTGTTAGAAGAGTTAAGTCTCATTCTCCATGGTCAGTGCAGGATTGCTCATACCTTTAAGAGAAAACATAAGTTAGCAATTTTTGTGGGTGCTGCTTTTGAATAAAAAGGCACAGACTTGTTTATTCATCCATGAATCCCACCAGTGTATTGCCAAAGTTATCCTGTACATATTATGAGTGTTTACAAGATGGTTATATAGAAACAAACACACACATACACACAATACAGTCAGCCACAACCAGCACTCCCAAAATAGCACTTTTAAAAAGTGTATACACCTGAGGAAGTAGGAGGTGTGAATAAAATAATGTAAAATATGCTGAACCTCACACTTCTCACATTACCTTGAATCACTGTTTTCTAATTATTTATTCTTGTCAAACTAATCTTTGAGCCTTTTCTCATCTCACCATTCTCATATTTCTCTTCTTTCTTTTACACCATCTTTTAAACAATTTCTAAATTCATCTATCAAAGTAACGGAAAATTAATCTACCATGTCCCCAGATTAACAGCACATAGAAACCAGAAAATCACCTGTATGCTAATGTAGAACTATAAGGTGAAATATGAATCTGTTCTGAAAGGGAGTTTTCTGTCTTTCTACCCTCCAAGTATACATCACTTCTTTGCCTCTAAGGAAACTGAGAGATTCAAAGGGCAAATAGAAGACATCAATTTTGTTTGGATAAATACCTAATCCCTCCCATATACTGAAAAATGGAATGGCATGTTTGATGGGGCTCTTCAGAGGGAATGTACATTCCTTAAGAACAAGGCTAATTTTAATTTATGTGTATTTTTTCATACCATTCAATATGTCAGTATGTGGCATGTCTACTTAAATTTTAAAACTTCACTTCTTTCTTTTAAACTCTTTAGTTCCCAAATTAAACATTTTTTTCTTTTTTTATTTGTATTTGATTAAATATCATATTTTTAAGGCCTGGTGATATCAGATGTTTTCAACATTCCTGCAGGATAATGTTCAAATGCGTTGTTTCAGTTTTATAGAGAAAGATAGAGAATTCTTTGTTCAAGGCTAACACAATATTGTAGAGCACTTGTCCTCCAAAAATTGTATTTTGTTTTATACATCTCAATATTGTACAACTATAATTAAAAAAAAATAGACCTTAGTGCCTTAATTGTGGATGCATGGCTTTAAACTTGGAAAACCCCAAATACATACACACCCCTGCATGTGTCACCACATGTCTTGTTTGATACTTAACAACCCTGAGAATTAAGTAGTATTTTAAAGATGAAGATGCTAACTCTAAAGGAGGCTAAGTAACTTAACAAATGCCCCACACTGATTAGATGCCCAAACTGGGATTTGCTATCAGCTCTGTCTGCCTTCAAAAACTTGCTTGTTCTTTGCCAATAAACCATATTGACCCAAGTAATCAAAAGATTAAAATCAACAATAACCAGAGAACTGTGAGTGGGATATGAAGAAATAACAGGTAGCTAAAAGTTATTGCAATTCTATAATGGCTTACTTCAATATATATCCAATATATATCGGATATATATATGCTGCTGCTGCTAAGTTGCTTCAATCGTGTCTGACTCTGTGCGACCCCATAGATGGCAGCCCACCAGGCTCCCTCGTCCCTGGGATTCTCCAGGCAAGAGTACTGGAGTAGGTTGCCATTTCCTTCTCCAATGCATTAAAGTGAAAAGTGAAAGTGAAGTCGCTCAGTCGTGTCCGACTCCTAGTGACCCCAAGGACTGCAGCCCACCAGGCTCCTCCGCCCATGGGACACTCCAGGCAAGAGTACTGGAGTGAGGTGCCACTGCCTTCTCCATATTGGATATATATATCCAATATATATTCAATGTATCCAATATTTTGAAACTAGATAGAAACTTTCAAGTAAAAACCACATTAATTTGAGATCCCTTTTAACAGATACTTTTCAACCTTCTGCCTGCACTTACTGTACTCTCCCTCATTTTAAAATAAATTATATTTTGAGTTTATCATTTTATTTAATACATGGTAATAAAGATTTGGTTCTCTAAACCAGAAAAAAAGTAAGGTAAATCTATCTTTCACAAAATGGTTTTTTACAGCTTCCAGACATTAATCAAAGCATTTCACAAATGGTTCTTTGAAAATAATTCTGTATTTACAATGGTCTTCTGACTCCAAAATAAGACATATTCTACAGGTAATAAGAATTAAAAATGTTCACTACCTTCACCTTTTAAAACTAAAATATTTCAAAACAGCCACACAGCATACCCTTACCAGCTTTGCCTTTCCCTAGGCTTGTGCTGTTCTCCGTCCAAGATTGAGAATCAGTAAGAAGGTGGCTCTGGGACTCTCTCAGTGGCTTTGCAGGAAACTGATGGTTTTCAGGACTGAAGAATAATTATTATTATGATCATCAGGTTAACTCTTGATCATATTTCTTAAAGGAAGTGAGTATTTCTTAAAGGAAGGAACTCAAACCACTCGTGGTGCAAGGCGATTGTAGGAGTTACCAAGAGGACTTCGGGGAAGCAGGACCAAGGCATTAAGTCATACTGACTCGCAATGAAGAAAGTGTTCTTGCCTCAGCTCTCTCCTTTCCTCTGAGTACAATATGATGACAATCCTTGACTTTGGCAAATCTCCATTATTAATACACAGAAAAAGCCTCGGCCTCCAACTTTAGCAGGTAAAGGAATGTAATTAGAACTTACCAGGATTTTATTATTGATTTTAAGTTATATTTGATGCCAAATTATACTAGTTTCTCACTGATGACAGTGATATAAAGTTTGGTTTAAAATAAATAACATTTCATTTAGATTTTAAAACATTATTGGCACAGAAACTATTAGTATATTTTTTATAACACATCAAAATAGTAATTATAATAATATTAAAAAGAAAAAAACTACTTAAAATTTTTCCAAGAGTAATTTCACATATTTTAGTTGACTATAACTATTATATTTTTTTAAAGGATATGCCTTTTCTCCTTAATAATTACCTCATCTCTAAAATTTGAGATCATTTCAATTTTGTGCTGCTCTAATAAATCCCTTATTAAAATTCTGGAAGAAAACTTTAAAAAAGAAAATCGTGTCTCCTATCTATATGAAAAATGTCTTTTACACTAATTCTTATTCGTTCTCAGGAAAGGGACCATAGACCAGGTATAGAAAAGTAGCTAAGTCCTAGTTTAGGGACTCCTTGGAGAGTCATTACTGCAACAGGACTCTTTTTTTTTTTTTGCAACAGGACTCTTAACAAACAGCAAGGATGTATTCATCGAGCAATACTCATTGAAGTACCTAGTATATCAATGAGCAAAGTCTTTGATCTAATTGAGGAAGGAGAAGAATAAATATATAATAAATCCAGTGAGATTAACAGCTCTGCCAACAGTAAAAGGCAATATAAAGGGAACAGAGGGGCAGGCTGCTATGATACAAAGGGTTTTCAAAGATGACCTCTCCTGTAAAGAGCAGAAAGTGAACTGAAGGCACAGACCATTCAGATATCTGGAGGAGGAACTTTTAGGAAGACGAACTGACAAGTGCAAAGCCACTAAATAAGCAACATGCTTGGTACATTTGAGAAACAGCAAGATCTGTGTGTCTGAGGACTGTGAGCGACGGGAAAGAGGTAAGGCATTACACTGAGAGGTGTCAAGGGCCAGATTAGTCAGGACAAGGGAAGGACATTCACTAGCTGGAGTGGGGTGCCATTGCCTTCTCCGATTCTGAGCAGAAGAGTGACACAATCTGATTGACACTTTAAAAGGCTCACTCTCTCTTTTTAATGGAGAATAGGGTGGCGGAGGGCAAACGTGGAGCCAGAGTCCACGTGAGAAGTGACAGATGGACCAGGACAGCAGGCCTGGAGGTGGCGAGAAAGTATCCAGGTTATGCGTGTATTTGGAGGGGACGTCTGACAGGATCTGCAACGTACAGGGTGTACAGGGTGCCCAGAGAGAGGAATCTAGGCGACCCCCAAGTTTCTGCGCTGAGCATCTGGGAGAATGGAAGTCATTACTCATGAATATGAGAGAACAAAGGAGAATCAGGTTTCAGTGGGGTGAGGGGTAGGTGGCTTGGAATCAAGAGTTCTGCTTTGCACCTGTTCAGCTGGCGATGACTTTTATGTGGGCACATTATGTAGACAATGACGTATACAACTCCAGAGTACACAAGGGGAGACACGGACTAGGCACAGAAAATGTATATGGGCCAATCAGGGGAAATTACAGGATTCTGTAGAAGAAACTTCAGCTGTCAAAAGCCAATCTCAACATTTAAAGGAAAGAGAGGGCCAGAGAGGTTACCTGACCTTGTCAAGACCAACCCGATGGGTAATAGTGCCAGAATTAGGATTTCTCTCCAGGCTCACTTAGTAGGAGGCGGACTATATCTAAACCCCAACTAGTCTTAACCAAAACCACTTAACATAGTATAAAAAAAAATAGGCTTCAGCTCTGTGAAATTTTCAAGCCCAAACTCAGGGCCAAGTAGGACTATGGTGCCTTTGAAAGGCCCATGTGACACACACGTTAACTGGCAGGCACATAACTCACTCTAGGGATGGGGTTGGTAAATAGGTTTCATCTCGTGACAATTTCAGGTGATTTTGTAGTGGCTGCCAGGATCACTGCCTTAGAAAGGATTCTGGGGTCACATCAGGTTCCACGGGAGAAAGTGTTGTAAGCAGTAAGAAACTGCTTGGGAGGAGGGTGCCGTGAACATGGCATCCAATACTGAGGAAACATGATAGCTCATGTTTCTGTTAGTGGCTTTCATTTAAAAATTAGAGGTATTGTCATATTAAAAAAAATCTGTCTTAAACATTTAAAAAAGTAAGTGGTTCTACTTAAAACTTCATATAGAACATTTTTTTAAGAGCATTTTGAAATGTTTAGATCGTTTTGTCTTTTGCCAGTCAGAATCCAATTTCAGGCCTTCCTCAAATGCTTGAGAGGTTGGAACCAAAAGAGATGCAAAACAGTGGTCAAAAGTCCAGAAAATAAATTTCCTAGATTCCTTCCTTTCTATTCCCACAGAAATGGCTCAGATCAAGCTTAGAGGTCTTTAAAGAGGACCAAGAATATGGCGCCCACTGCTAATGGGGCTGTCAATCCGATGTCTGGGATTCCATTCATCTCCAAGGGCCTGGTCCAGGCAGGGAAGGTCTTTTGATTGCCAAGAGGAAAGGCCCAGTGGGTCAGAGGCAAAGCAACCCTGGCAGCTCACATGATCACAAGTGGGACTAATTTGGACTTACACTGTACTTTTTTTTTTTTTAAGCACCACATTAAAAAAAAAATCATAATATATTTCAGTCAACTTACAGAGAATTAACACCTGTTTACTGACTTCCCAGATGAATCACAGAATTTTATAATTATGACTGACGTTCCCTACAGACTCCAACCTCAGTCACACTTTCCTCCCGCCCTTGTTCCAACCTGGAAACCAGTGTAGTAAATGATCCTAAGTTTATTTTTTTCCTTAAGCAAAGGACACCACAGGATAAACTATATTATTTGAAAGTAAAATAGAAAAAAAAATGGGCTTACTTTTTAGATGATGAATTCAATCCTGCAGGAGTAGATGGTTGCTCAGGATCCTGGTTAACAAGGCAAGTTGGAAAGGAGCAGCCATCACCTAGACTATAATTAAAATAAAAAGTTACAATTGTGCAGTAAAAGAAAGATGATCTCTGTGAGCAGAACACAGTTACATTATGGACAAAACATATCTCAGACACTGGCTTCAGTACAGTATGTTTATGGAGATGTGAGTCAACTGATTTCCACTTTGATATAATAGTGGATCATAAAATAATCCTTTAAAAAATAAGAGTTCTTATGCAGAAGGACAGAGTTCTTCTGTTGAATTACTTTCAGTAGTCTAAACCCTGAAAATTTTCACAACAAAATACCTTGAAAAAATGGGTAGCAACCAGTACCTCTTCTCATCACCAAAAACCTGGAGCATATTTTTACCGAAACCCAAGCTGAATCCATTCTTATCTGTTCCATGTCGAAATACTGGGCTTCTAAATGCCTCTAGAAAAGATGGCAGAGCAACCACATAAGGAAAGAGCACATCAACTAGCAAGCACTATAATTAGAAAGGAGTGGATTAAATGAAGAAACTCTAAAAACCCAAGGCTAGCCTCCTGCGACTCTTTATATGTCTGTCAACAGCCCCACAGATGAAGACTGTCTTTTCTTTTAAAACAAACTTAAAATATGATTAGATCTATTGTAGTTTTTAAGTAACCCTTTTATTTCTGCAGCAGCACATGTGTATTGTAAAAAATGAAAAAACACAAACAAGCAAATAATTTAAAACTCTACATCTTCTAGACAGCTGAATGGACAGAGAGATAAGATAGATATAAATATATATTTTTTAAATCAAAATGAGACTAAAGATACATTCTATAACCTTCTTTCAACTAATAATTTCCATTTTCCAATTTCACTAGAATTTTATGTCATCCAATCATAAATTTTCTTCTAGCTAATCAAAAAGGTACTTTAAAACTCTCTGTCTAAATCAGGATGCAATGCAGGGTCACACATCATGGGTGGTTATGCTCACGAGGTTGAGAGAAGCTGTGTGACTTTGCTCAATATCACACAAAAAGTAAATGACACGATTGGAATTTGAACAAGGTCATCAAAGTTCTGTCCTTTATGCTACATTTTCATCTTAAATAATGCTGAGATGCAAAACCTAAAATGTTAGTTTTGGGATTTTCTATGTGAATAAACATAGAAGTATAATGATTTCTGTCCATTATTTGAGAAAGGAAAAATCTAACTAGCAGAGTCAAGGTACTATGAAAAATGTGGTGATTTGCAAGATTCTTAATATTTATTACCCTAGTTTATAGCTTTTTATAAAACTTTTTAATAATTATAGGACCATATTGTTCAGACGAAATCCTTTCAGTGTTCCAAGTAAAATCTACAAGTTTCTAAAATTGAAAGCTTAGTAGAAACACTTACATTTGAAAAATAATTTAATTGCTCTACAATTTGAATTGCTCTATAATTTGAAATATGATACTTCATTTAGAAAGTACTTTATTATACCAATATTTTCACTCTGCTAGTACTTCAGGTGATTAGATTTCACCTCAATATTGAAAAATAAACATTCACAATTATATACAATTAATTTTCATTATTTTAATAACAATCTCATAACTTGAGTATCCTTTGCGATCAAAAGAAATTATAAGTCCTGGCTGCATTCTGAAACCCCTATTCTTAGTCTAGAAGACTCCATTTAGCTTAGTCCCTGCTTACTTCTCAAACTTCATAGTACATTTTTTTTGTTCTTTAGCTTTCTATGAATAGTTTCTCAAACATATGTAGCTCTTTTAAAAAAAAAAATGAGATGAAATACAGAGAACATAAAATTGGTCACTTTAAGGTGAATATTTCAGTGGCATTTAGTAATTCATATTTTTTTGCAATCAATACCTATACCAAATTCCAAAATATTTTAATCACCTCAAAAGAAACCCTATACTAATTAAAGTAGTCATTCTTTACTCCATCTTCTTCCCACCCTTTGGAAATTATCAAAATGCTTCTTTCTCCATGGATATTTCCTATAAATGGAATTATACGACATGTAACTTTTCTAGTTGACTTCTTTTATTTAGGACGTTTCTGACGTTCATACAGGTTGTAGCACTGCTTTGCTATATCCGATCTCTGCAGGGCTTTTGAACATACTGTTTTCTCTGCCTGAGATGTTCTAGCTCTTTCCATGACTTCTTAACTACTTTCTGTTTTCATGAACTCTTCCCTGACCACTCCTTCTAGATAGCTTCCCTATTACCATCCCAGCCCTTGATTCATAACTCAACATCCTGTTTGTTTCTTTCAAAACACTTTGTAATTAGGTTTATGTTTGGTTATCGATTTTCTTCGTTGCTCACCACTGTATATATACACAATGCTTTGCACACGATGGACAGTTTAAAAATACACGGAATGAGTGAATCTGTATTTGTCCCACCAGACAATGTGGGAATTAAGAGTGGTTTTTAGAACTTCAGGACAGGTTAGCATTTAACCATATGGCAACCTCTGATGAATATTTAGTTTTGCATTGAAAGTTCTGTTAACTACAATAATCATATACTCACCTAATGTAGATTTATTTTTGCTGACTAGCCAACAATGATAGCCAAACAGAGAAGACAAGCTGACAGAAAACATAGCTGCAGCAAAGAATAAAAACATAATATGGAACTTGGCTTGAGTATCAGGTAGGCCATTCTATAAAGAGAGGGAGAAAATAAAATGTTTTGTCAAAGGAATGAGTATTCTCCTAATTTGATAAGTCTTTTTTTGTTGTTGTTTAAAATTTTTCTTAAATTTAGATATGGAGAAAGATATACAGCTTTATATTAAAACTGCAAGGGAAAAATACATCTTTAAACTCAAATCAATGCTTACTATAACATGAATATACATATATCTATGGAAAAGATATTAAAATTTTGGATATTTATTTTGTATAACCAAATTCATAGAACAATTATAATAGTATGTGTGTAAACTACACAAGTAGGAAGCAAGATAAAAGGAGCTATAAAATTTTTATAATTTATAAAATTTGTTTTTAATTTACTTTCTGAAAATGTTTTGTTAACATACTCTAGATTTACAAATGTTTAAACATTATTTTATTATAATGCCAGAAAATGGAGGATAAGTGGCATGATTTAGCTAGTCTTCTCACTGACGTTTTACATCACTGCAAATGACAAAATCAACTACAAACACATACAACACGCTCACAATAATGCTTCAAGCTACCTTGGATAATGTCAGCACAGAAAAGTTCACCACCAGTGCATAACACCTGTCTAAAATAAACCTTAACAATACCCATGGGATAAAAAAGACCATCAAAGCACAACCAGACTGACTCTCCTAGTCTACGCATCTAAGGAGACCTGGAGTCCCTCTAGAATGTGGGCTTAGGAACACTCAGTGAAGCACCAGAGATGCTAGGATGTGTCTCCTTCTGACATTCGGTTTCAATATCCTGTCAGATTGAGCCAGGTCACAAGACCTCACTGATACCTTTTGACAGCAGTGTTCTCACTGTGAAAGCCAGTCAATCCTTTATACATGTATTTGTGGTTTGGAAGTAAAACCATCCACGAGAATGAGGAACTGTAAGGCCATGTGCTCTCAGACATCCACGAGAGATCATTCTTCCAGATGGACACCGCAAGTACCCTCGAATGCTAGGACATGCTCGTTTACCTGTGTATTTCTAGCGCTTAGCAATGTTACTGACACATAGTAGGTATCAATAAATCTTTAGCATTGAATGTGATTCAAATCTCACATCAATGATCTAATAATTCATAGAGTCTTTCCATAATAAAGGATAATTTAATGAATGTAATAAGGCAACTCTGGCAGGGATAACTGCTTTTTATATTGTATGGTATTCATGGGGACTATCTTGCGGTACTTAAAATACATAGTGTGTGTGTGTTAGTCGCTCAGTCATGTC
This sequence comes from Bos indicus x Bos taurus, assembly GCF_003369695.1. Classification (NCBI taxonomy): domain Eukaryota; kingdom Metazoa; phylum Chordata; class Mammalia; order Artiodactyla; family Bovidae; genus Bos; species Bos indicus x Bos taurus. The sequence goes on from NC_040102.1 coordinate 19,989,757, forward strand.
TGACTCTGCAACCCCACAGACTGTAGCCCCCCCAGGCTTCTCTGTCCATGGAATTCGCCAGGCAAGAATACTGGAGTGGGTTGCCATTCCCTTCCCAGATGTAAACTAGCTGCTGATAAGTTGCTTCAGTCGTGTCCGACTCTCTGCGACCCCATAGACGGCAGCCCACCAGCCTCCTCTGTCCCTGGGATTGTCCAGGCAAGAATACTGGAGTGGGTTGCCATTCCCTTTCCAAATGTAAACCAGCTGCTGCTAAGTCGCTTCAGTCATGTCCGACTCTCTGCGACCCCATAGATGGCAGCCCACCAGGCTCCTCTGTTCCTGGGATTCTCCAGGCAAGAATACTGGAGTGGGCTGCCATTTTCTACTCCAAAATACACAGTACTAATTCTGTTTTGCTTACATTTAAAATATACAGCACAGAAAACAAATGAGTTGCCTAAAGCATGCACTTAATATCAATTCAGCACTTGATTGATATTCTAGTTTAATAATCTTTTTACACATAAAGAAGAACTTCTCTTTTAAATACTAAGAAAAAAAATCTTATATAGTCACTTCTTGTTATTCGCAGTGGTGATGGTCTTTAAAGTTGCCATGAACACTGAAATTATAATTCCCGAACCATTGCCCCTGGGAAGATACGGGTTTCTGGTCACAACATTTTTGTCAAATGATCAATGACCTTGTTCTGTGTGTTTCTGCTTATAAAACCTAATTGATACCTTATTTAATATGCATTAAATAAGAGAACTCACAGCCAACAGCACCATAAGTCATGTCTGAAGGAAGCTTATCTATATACATGTATTTCCTCCATGAGGCACATCACGGTCTCTTCTTTTGCTCAGAAAATTAGACAGCACTTCAGTGCTAGGCTTGAAGGCCTTTTAAACAATGAAATCACCAACAAAAAAAGCACAAAAATGCAAAAGACACAGCACTAAATAGACTTAAAAGCACACTCATTTACAGTATAAGAGTTCAAACAGGAAGGCAATAAGACCTTTGGTTTGATCTCAACTGGAAGCGTGTACGTGGGTGACTCAGATTTTTCCTACTCTGTGTATGCTTGCAAATGACCACAAAAGTTACGCTGAGTATTGACTTTGAGGTTTAAAATAAATGTTAGCAAGTAGGTGAATTCACAAACACAGAATCTGCGAATAATGAGGAATGACTATATATAAATTAGCTCTATTCTATAAAATTAGTGTCTGGATTAAGTCACTATTGAAAGTCTATATATGTATTTTTGTATTCCAAAAAAAGTCACCAAGGTAATAACTTACGGTCCAAAATTTGATAAAATACTGTAAGTCTGTAGCAGCAATAAAAACGCAGTACAGCAGAGAATAAGCCAAGAAAAGGAGGAAAAATTTATAATTTGAAAATCCAACACAATTGTTCACCCTGTTAACAAAACAAAAACATTTTCAGTGACTTTTATGCTGTTACCCTGGGTACACATATGCTCAACCTTAACACAAGTATTTGATTTCCTAACATTAAAATTTATTGGCATTTCTTTAAGCATAACTCAAAAGATTTCTTTTTAAAAATTATCTAAAGATTTTTTTACACATACAAACATTAAAAACTCCATTTCACTAAAAAGGAATTTCTATGTTCAAACTAGAAATTTGATATGTAATATTGCTTTAATTACTCATGACCCCTGTATTTCCTGTCCAATTATACAAATAAGCACATGCCCTAAGTATTGATCTTGTGAGAAATCTATTAACACCAAACAGATAAGAGGGATTTTCTAAATTCTTTTCTGTGTTACCTTTGGATTTGATTTCTATGATTAAGTAATTTTAAACCTTTTTAAGTTTTCCAAAATTAGACGAGAGGTCTTTACAGACTGCTTGCATGCTGACGGTACAGCACTGAAGCAACCAGATTATCAAAACATCTTAAAGGGCAGGTTTAAGGAAAGAAACAGGACTGGGAGCCAGACAGCCAGGTCGTCACGTACATTCGATGCTAAATAGCTATGTGTCCCTGACAAAGTGCCATAATTTCTAAGGGTTTCCTTTTCCTCATCTGTCAAATCAGCACTCTGAGATCCTTTCTGAGAACCAGGTCTCTATGCTATGATCTGAATCTCCAAAAATGGAGATTCAGAATTCTCAGCTCTTACTCTGAAATCACTGTATTTGGAAAGGGCGGTTTAAGAACTCAAACTACTGTATCAATAAACATAAATACAAATACAACTCATACTTTATAGTCACACTTCTTCTATCAAACCTTATTTTGCCTCTTTCTATTAAGACAAGGGAATTCCTAGATGATAAATGTGACACAACAGTTAAGTGGAATTGGTTGTTATCTTCATGGGCAGTGAACCCAGGAATTAACAATAAAAATAATAAACTCACTGCACAGAACACACAGATGTTTCTTCTTTCACCTGTGTGTGTGTGTGTGTGTGTGTGTGACTCAGTCATGTCCGAATCTTTGCGACCCCATGGACTGTAGCCCACCAGGCTCCTCTGTCCATGGGATTCTCCAGGCAAGAACACTGGAGTGGGTTGCCATGTCCTTCTCCAGCAAACACCTTTGTTCCTACTCAGTACCGGCATAAGATAATCTTCCTCCTTACTGACTTTGCCAATAAATGAATTGTTTCTCTTTCTCTATTGTTGAGGAGAAACAATAGTCATATGAAAAATGTTTACTCAATTACATAAGATGAACACGAACTAGGTCCGCTATACGTCATGGGCCTAGAGTTAGCAATACTGTTACTACATGCTTAAAACTTTGTTAAGAGGACAGAGTTCATGGTAAGGGTTCTTAAAATTAAAACTTTTTTAATTTAAAAAAATTCAAAAGTTAAACATTGGACTTACGGATAAACCAAAATTTGGAACAAAAATGGAAAATGTTTATATCTTCTACCTCCAAAAATATAAGGTAAAGGAAACAGCATTAGATGTAGTAATTTTGGAGCCTAAGGGTATTGTGTATGACAGATTCATAAAGAAGGCAAAACTGTGGGTGCACACCGAATGAAATCAGTTACACTGGCAGCCCAAGAGATTCCAGTGTGAGTGCGAACCAGTCACTGAGACTGTCTCTTAACAACATCTGAATCAAATAATGGTAAGAAGTAATATTGCAAACAGGTCCATACAAGCTGAGTCTAAATGTGTTCTGTCACAAAAGGAGAGAGGATATCCCCATGCTTATCTGTGTTGGTTACTAGAGGAGTGAATGGGAGACAGAGGCTGGGGTGTTAAGATTGGCCACGTGGATGTCCAGACAATGACGCTTCTGTGAACGAGGGGAACATGAGATGGGACAGGAAAGACCACTGCTCTTCCTGCAGGAATGTAAGAACCAGCTTTTGTACTAGATGACAAATAGTGTTTTTATAGAAAGGAAAATGATCTTGAACGGAGATTTTTACATCTAATTTAGCTTACTTTAACTTCTACAGGGGCATGCTATGATTTGCCATGTCAAAGTCAAGAAACAGAGAAGGTTAGTCAATAAAGACTGAGCTTGGTAAGAATGTTATACTTGAGATCATATTTATTTTTAATAATAACTTACTCTCTACCTGACAGACAGCTTTTGGTTAGACATTTTTAACTGCCTACTACTTTGAAGACTCAATTTGAAAAGTGCATGTACTCTGAATCTGAATGCCTTTATATGGAGAAATAAACACATTCTAGGTAAACATCCCTTACACATTCATTTAAACTCAGTTAAACAGCTCTTGGCTCTGTTTTAGGGAAACTGCTTTCTGAGTCTAAATTGGAAAAAGAACATAATATAAAAAAAGGTGGAAAGAAAGTGGCCGCTGAGGTCCAAACAACTTGATATATGACTTTTAAGTCCACTCTGGAACTTTTCTGAGCCTCACTTTCCTCTTGTTTAAAAATGGGACAAATAATTTCTAATAATATCTGTCATGGTTATAAGGATTACAGATTTTACAGATATATGGATATATCATCTCTAGACATTACAAGCACTCAATAAACTGAATCTGAAATTATTTAATTAGTGCCACCTAACCATTCGCAGCCTTGTCAAAGAATATTATTAGTATAATTAATAAATTTAAAAATTATATTAAAAAGAAAAAACACTAATTTGATAGGATAGCCAATAATGCAAAGACTACAGGATATCTACTTTAGTTTAAAAAGAAGTGTGAGGTTGGTCCCCTGCACCCCAGAGGGTATTCTGGCCACAGCAGATACGTTAAAGTCATCACGAACAGGAGGCATGGTTCTCTGATTTTTCAAACACTAAAAGTTGACAGATCCTGAGATTCAAAATCATATACAAGACCTGTATAAAAAGGTTGCCTCACTATAAGTCTTAATAAGTGACTGTTACATTTACATAATGACTGTAGAAAAGATCTCATAGATTAATATGAAAACATTTCCAGGATATATTAAGTGAAGGGGGGGAAAGGCAGAGAGACTCAGGCCATAAAATTGGAAATACCAGTGGGAAGAGAACTTGCTAAGAAAGAGAACAGAATGAATTAAATGAAGGAAAGAATGAGGAAAGAAAAGAGTCATCACAAATGAAAATTGTTACTTCAAACAGAGGTTATTTACCAATATCTTTCTCTAAGAGGAGCATTATTTTCATAGGAGTTAGTTAGCCTTAACCTGATAATTATAGTAGAAAATCTAGGAGAAGAAAAGTAAGAGGTACCCTGGGGAGAGATAAAGAACACTGCAAACCTGACATCCCGCTACTGTTTCTGGAAGCTAAGGTAACTGTTCACTATGTATGCTTCCCCCACCTCTGGCGTAGGTTTGCGGGTACATCTACTTTGCCTGAAAGTCAAAGTCACTCAGTCATGTCCGACTCTTTGTGACCCCAAGAACTATACAGTCCATGGAATTCTCCAAGCCAGAATACTGGAGTGGGTAGCCTTTCCCTTCTCCAAGAGATATTCCCAACCTAGGGATCGAACCCAGGTCTCCTGCATTGCAGGTGGATTCTTTATCAGCTGAGCCACCAGGGAAGCCCTACCTTGCCTAGCGCCAACCATGAAAGAAGGCAAGGCTTGGAGAATGATTATGCTTAATGTCCAAATCCAACCTGACTGGCAACCTTGGTGTGGTCTCACAGGGATGTGTACACTGAGATGAAAAGTTATAAGGGAGAAAAGCCAACCTTCATTAGTTACTTAGATCTTTCAAATAATCCTCTAGTCAGTTACCTAATTTCATGACTTAGAAATTTTTAAAAAAATTTTAATGAATTCTAAGTGGAAACCCTTGTTGAAACACATGTGTGTATTTACAGATCTGCTATTCTACTCCTTAACATTAAGTTCTATTTAAAACATTGTTAAATCTTTAGATGAATTCATTCCTTATTAGATACTTCAAGTGAAGTGTTATGTATAATTTATGTGCACATTTTGGTGTAATTTCTGTATTCTAGAAGTATTCTAGAATCTCTCTGTTTATGCATGTGCATACAAAGAAAACCATTTGTTCTGAGCAAATGTAAGGAAATAAGTTTTACATTGTTAACCTACTGGTGTTAAAATTATTTCATGGAAACTCATGGAATAAAGACTATTTTGAGCTAACTAAACAAACTCTACAAACTAAACCTAAAGGGACTCCCTAGGTTAGCTAAGGCAAGATTTCATTTATAAACAGATTTAAATAGATCAATGATTCAACTTATTGTTATAAAGGACAGAAACTTCTTTAAGTATAGAGCCACACTCACCATGGGCAATGATGATCCATCTTCAAAATACATCTAAGAAGAAACCACACACACAAAATTCAGCATCCCACAAAAGTTTAATCCCAATGTTATAAAATGAAATACTATTTCAAAAGAGTTGTAGCAGGTAAAATATTGCAAAATTATTTACTTATCTAAAACCTGAATAATAGCAAAAGGCCTCATTAAAATAAACATTATAGCCAATTCTAGATGATACAAAAATAGAACTTTAAATTCAAAATATACATGCTTTAAGATGTAAATAAAATAACTCATTTTCTAAAAATACAATATGTTAATATACAACTATTTTATGCTGAAGAAAGTACAAAATGTCAACAGATTTACAGACAGTCTGGATAAAACTTGTCCATTAATGTCCAACCGTAAGACAAGTATATGGTACTGTTCTTGTGGTATATCAAGTATGTAACATCGGACTGTCATGAAGCCAACTGGATTATCTTTATAAAAAGGAAATGAGTCATAGAAATTTTTCTTAACTAGAACTAGCCAAGAATGAGCTGCTAAAATCATGCACTTCATTCAAGTCACAAAGAATCTGGGGGAACAGAGACAACGGATCATGGCCCTTAGCCATACTCGTATTTACGCAAGTGCTGGTCATATCTCCTAAATAAAGGCCTGATAAAAGGAGAAAAGGAAATAATCTGGAAAGCAACGAGAAAAGAAACACATTTAAAAAAACCCACGGGTGTGTAGACATTTTAGAAGTAAAGGGTTTTTTCTTACTTATCACAGACGGAACAGTGGTGGCAGCGATCTGGTTTTATAAGTTGGCATCTGTCACAATAGCGGATTGCTAGGAACAAAAAGCTCCACTTAGCCTTAGATGTAACAGTGAATTGAATACACAGTTAAACAGCTTTTAATCATTTATCCAAATTTAAATTCTATAAAGCATAATGAATTTAAATTTGATAGAAATGACATATTTGACTGCATAAATACAAAAATGAAATGATTTGACTATAGCCTCAGTTCTCTGCAGAGAGTTCCCAAGAATAGATCTTTCGGGGAAATTTTTCTCAGGCATGCTCAACTATAAATATACTATCTAGTTACAAAGGAATCACAGACTTACAAAGGCTGCAACCATGTCCATTTTCACCAAAGTAAACAGAATGTCTCCCTTGATTAATCATTTCGTTTCCTGGACTCTGCCAGGATGACTAGGTAAAGGATACAACCACATTTTAGAAGTTTTTTGAGAAAGACATTTTAGAAATTTGTGAATAAATTCAACTAGCTGTTTGAATTGGGAAAGAGTTCACATCTTCCCTGCTGGGTGAGATGCAAGATGAGGAGTGAGTATTCCAAGAGGTACTTCCACCAGAGAATTTTAATTCTTGTGACTGAAGTCCTGAGCCTTTCTTCTCTAAAACAGACATCAGAGACAGTTGTGGATGATTGGAGATGCTCTTTCAGTACACAGGCATCGGACAGGATGCCCTCAGTCTGCCAAAATTACAGGAGATTTGTTAAGTGGGCAGTACAGTAGGGCCAGCAGAACCAAACGAGCAAACTTAAAATCTGGAAAACATACTTGCAGCAAGCAGTTATCAAGATTATATTAGCTAATATCACAATCTCTAAAAAAAGGAAAAAATTGTTATAAACTAAGAATAAAAAGAGCTTTAAGACAACAGGCCTAGAAGGAGTTGTTTTCAATACTGAAATAAGTCCTTAATCATCCCCTTATAACTTTCTTTTTCAGGAATTCCAGAGATGAATGGCATGGCCTGCTCATCTCCTGAATGAAGATGTCTCACAGGGACATTCCAGGTGAAGCTCTAAAGTATCCCTGGCTCATGCCAGGTATCAAAATGGGAGCAGTGTTGTCCAGAAGGAATATAATGTAAGCCACACGAGTACTGTTAAACTCTCTAGGAGCTATGTTAAAAGAAGTAAAAAAAAAAGGTGGGGGGAGATTAATTTTAATGATATATTTTATCTCACCTAATACATATTTCAACATATAATTATTATATTAGTTATAAATACATGTAACATTATATTTTATATTAGTATATACAAATGAAGTGTGTGAACATCAACTGAACCTTTCTGTTGCTTTTAAATAGCCTTTAAAACCTGTTCTGTGTTTTTCACTTATAGTCAAATTTGAAGCTGTCATAATCACAAAAGACTAGTGGTTTCCATAATGGGCAGCATGGGTTTAAAGTCACACAATTTCCATGTGAGTTTTGTTGGGCAATTGTACATTCTAAGTGGTGATTATTTCTTAATTACACAGGGGGTGGGGTGCACCTTGCAAATTAAAGTGGGCGGTAACTCAAAAATATTTTGAAATTTTTCATTTATAATCTTTTTTGTGAAAGTCTTTTTGTTCATGGTTTTTCAGAAACGGAAATTTAGTCTTATAATTAAAACACACTCCATGTGCCAGATCAGATTCAACTAAAATCATCCCACTGGAATTTAAAGTAAGCCATCTGATTATCATTTAAAAAGTCCTAACAGTGGAGGGGGAATTTTAACTGTCTTGCTTGAATCTTCTGAGAATTTATTCATGTATTATTTATATAATTTAAAACTTTTTTGGTAAATACTGAAAAGGAAACACTACCAACATCTGTGTGCAGAGTGATAACCTAATTACATCACTTCTAATGGTAATTTTCCTAGTCAAAAAGTCTACAAATATTTTTTTGTAGGAAAGGATCGATAGCAAGGGAGAGCTGGAAAAGCAAATAGTCCTCATTAATAAAAATAATAATATAATAGAGTTTGGAGAGCCCCATAAGAAATCAGGAGATGGTTGGATCAAAAAGAAAGCACAGGACAAAAAGAAGTGAGATGAACAGTCTTCACACTTGCCTCACACACCCAAGACTGTACATGGTTGAATTTGTTCTCTATGCATAGCAGTCAATATAACCTAGGTAGTCACTATTTTTCTCTTTCAGGTTTGGAGGAAAGACCGTGGATCTAGAATGAACGGGAAAACCCTCAATTATACTACTATCCATTTTCTTCAATTCTCTAAGACATATCAAGTGTGTGGACACCAACTGAGCCTTTCAGTTGCTTCGGTCCATGGCCTTTCTCAGGGTGAGGAAGGAAGTTATCTGAACAACCCACGGGTTTTGGCCGAGGGTGGGGTAAGAAAAAGGACCCTCATATTCCTGCCTTGGGGGCACTGTGGCCCTCCACTGCATGTCCACTCTGCATTCATGATTACCTTTACACCCCACATATTCCAGAGAGAGATTAACCACACCAACATTATCATCTGTTTATTAAACTTCCTGTAATTTAATCTAGTCTATGACTCTAGTCAGCTAAAATTGATTTCAGCATGCATCCAGAAGTTTTGCACTAAAAATATAAAGACTATATTAGCAAATTCAGATTCTGTTCCAGACTGTCAAAAATATTGAGAATGATAAGTTCATCCCAGGAGATAGGCATACAATATAAGAGAAGATAATCTTCAATTCAGTTCAGTTCAGTCGCTCAGTCATGTCCTACTCTTTGCAACCCCATGAATCGCAGCATCCCGGCCTCCCTGTCCATCACCAATTCCCAGACTCCACCCAAACTCATGTCCGTTGAGTCGGTGATGCCATCCAGCCATCTCATCCTGTTATCCTCTTTTCCTCCCACCTTCAATCTTTCCCAGTATTAAGGTCTTTTCCAATGAGTCAGTTCTTCGCATCAGGTGGCCAAAGTATTGGAGCTTCAACTTCAGCATCAGTCCTTCCAATGAATATTCAGGACTGATTTCCTTTAGGATGGACTGGTTGGATCTCCTTGCGGTCCAAGGGACTCTCAAGAGTTTTCTCTAACACCACAGTTCAAAAGCATGAATTTTTTGGTACTCAGCTTTCTTTATAGACCAACTCTCACATCCATACGTAACTACTGGAAAAACCATAGCTTTGACTAGATGGACCTTGTTAGCAAAGTAATGTCTCTGCTTTTATAATATGCTGTCTAGGTTGCTCATAACTTTCCTTCCAAGGAACAAGCATCACGTAATTCGCACAAGGAGATGACATAAATCCAAACTGCAGTTGTTATTAATGAACACTAATTCTTTGTTCTGATATGACTTAGTCTTAATTTGGTGCATCAAGGGGTCTAGTAGAAAAAGCACTCCATATCTGCTGGCTCATCGAAAAAGCAAGAGAGTTCCAGAAAAACATCTATTTCTGCTTTATTGACTATGCCAAAGCCTTTGACTGTGTGGATCACAATAAACTGTGGGAAATTCTGAAAGAGATAGGAATACCAGACCACCTGACCTGCCTCTTGAGAAACCTGTATGCAGGTCAGGAAGCAACAGTTAGAACTGGACATGGAACAACAGACTGGTTCCGAATAGGAAAAGGAGTACATCAAGGCTGTATATTGTCACCCTGCTTATTTAACTTATATGCAGAGTACATCATGAGAAATGCTGGGCTGGAAGAAACACAAGCTGGAATCAATATTTCCAGGAGAAATATCAATAACCTCAGATATGCAGATGACACCACCCTAATGGCAGAAAGTGAAGAGGAACTAAAAAGCCTCTTGATGAAAGTAAAAGAGGAGAGTGAAAAAGTTGGCTTAAAGCTCAACATTCAGAAAACGAAGATCATGGCATCTGCTCCCATCACTTCATGGGAAATAGATGGGGAAACAGTGGAAACAGTGTCAGACTTTAATTTTGGGGGCTCCAAAATCACTGCAGATGGTGATTGCAGCCATGAAATTAAAAGACACTTACTCCTTGGAAGGAAAGTTATGACCAACCTAAATAGCATATTCAAAAGCAGAGACATTACTTTGCCAACAAAGGTCCGTCTAGTCAAGGCTATGGTTTTTCCAGTGGTCATATATGGATGTGAAAGTTGGATTGTGAAGAAAGCTGAGCACCAAAGAATTGATGCTTTTGAACTGTGGTGTTGGAGAAGACTCTTGAGAGTCCCTTGGACTGCAAGGAGATCCAACCAGTCCATCCTAAAGGAGATCAGTCCTGGGTGTTCATTGGAAGGACTGATGCTAAAGCTGAAACTCCAATACTTTGGCCACCTCATGCGAAGAGTTGACTCATTGGAAAAGGCTCTGATGCTGGGAGGGATTGAGGGCAGGAGGAGAAGGGGACGACAGAGGAGGAGATGGTTGGATGGCATCACTGACTCGATGGACATGAGTTTGGGTGAACTCCGGGAGTTGGTGACAGACAGGGAGGCCTGGCATGCTGCGATTCATGGGGTCGCAAAGAGTCGGACACGACTGAGCGACTGAACTGAACTGAGGAATGTGGAAACTAGATTTTTGCACCTGATACTGTCACTGCCATTAAATAGTTTTGGAAACTTGTGCAGTAATTTACTTTTAGGGGGTTTAAATTTCCTCCATATTAGTTTAGGCCCATCTAGGGTAAATATATATACACATATACAGAAACACATTTCTATCTTTGTGGGATAGAATCAGTGGCATAATATCAAATGAGGGAATCACTACTTGCTCACTGACAAGCAGTAAAAACAAACAGGAAAACATCATGCGTGAGACTTAGAGTTATACTGAATTATGATTCTAAAGTGAGTCAGAATTGAATATATACAATATAAAAATATTAATGAGATATTTTACAGTCCTTTTTTCCTCCTAGGTCTTTGAATTAGTTGTGTGTCTTCTACTTAGAGTACATCTCAATTTGGACGAGCCATGTTTTAAGGCTCAAAAGCCACATGGAGGTTGTGGCCACTGCAGTGGGCAGCACACAGCCAATCACAAAGTTTCTGGGTGAGCCTTTGGTGGGCAAGCACCAGGCATCCGAGTGTGTCAGCTTTTTTTTAATAACATATTTTTTAAAAGTCTTTACTGAATTTGTTACAATATTGCTTCTGTTTTATGTTTTGGGTTTTTGACTGTTGAGGAATGTGGGGTTTTAGCTCCCGGACAAGGGATCGAACCCACACCCCTAAGAAGGTGTGGTTGTAATCACTGGCCCACCAGGGAAGTCCCCATGTGTGTCAGTTTTTAAGACAATTACTTGATTAGATAGCTGTTAAATGACCTAAAAAATTTGACCCAAGTAAATGAGATTTATTGGGTTGTATTTGTAAAAAGAAAAAAGAATTACTACAAATTTTAAAGATAAACTGTATCAATAGCTGAATTGTTTTGTATAATTTATATAATAACTTAAATTTATGTAAATTTATCAACAATATGTTCATTACTATACTGCTCTTTTGACTTAAGAATAGGCAGGTGTGTAATTAAAACTTTAAAAATGAACACAATTACAAATCAAGATTTCAGCAGTTCTAACATCTTCACTGAGTCACAGCTAGGAAGGCAGAATAGAAGGCAAGCCAGTTCTGACTTGGTTGAGATCTCTATGTCATAGCCTTATCAGATTTCCATCCTGTTTTATGGGATTCTATAAAAGACAGTTAATAACAGTCTGGGCCATAGCACAGTGTGTTTCAATGAGCGTTTGAGTGTCAAGTACAGACATGCTTTCTAACCGTCACCCCAACCCGTCCTGCTAAGCGCTCATGGTCCTCTACCTCCGGACATGGTCCTCGTGTAGATGGGGAGGTCTTTGGCTGCTCGCCGAAGGACTTCCTGATGGGCTTCTCCTCTAGGCTCTCTCTCCAGCAATTCTTTCTCTGCATAAGAGAGATGGAACTGTGGAAGAAACTTAAATATTAATCAGTGCTCACAAAGGAATAACATATTGATCTACTATACCCACAAAAAAGGTATTTATAAAATATTAACAGGACATAGCATATATATTCAAAGAGGCAGTGGGGTATGAAATCTGGGCAAGTCTATTCATCCCGTAGTTTATAAATCTAGAAAAGGGGAAAAATGATAACGCTTGCTTCCTCAGATCTTTATGAACCTCAAGAGGAAAAGAGAATGTAAAAGTGTTTTTACAAACTGTAGAGTTCTACCCAAGTATTAGTTATATTAGTAGATGAAATGGCAAAACAAACCAATTAGCTCAATGGATGTAGTTTACAATCAGTTATAATTAGAAACAAAAATAGAAACAAATACATCAAGCAAGTATTCTCATGTAGAGGGAGTTTTAACTTAGGGATAATCATTACATGAATTCTTTAGCACTCAAAAGAAGTAGTCTTTAATTTTACTTCTTATACTGCAAATTTTGTCCCACCAATTTAAAAAAATACTTCTTTGAGAAAATGAAAATCTGTTTGAGTTCCAACTTGATAATCACACAAAAAATTTTAAGTCTGTTCAAACTCCTATAAATATGCTCTAGGAGACATGTACAAGGATATTCACATAATCACTGTTTGAAACATAAAAAACTAAACCCAAATGTCCATCAAGGATAATGGATAAATAACTTGGAGTATAATCCATCCAAATAACTTGAATCCCATATGGCACCTAACATTCAGTGAACTACAGCTGTGTACAACCAGGACTATCAATATACTGATGAACAAATATATAAAATAAACTATTATACACGTTATTTTTAGGGATATGACAAAAATTATTCATGGGACTGTGTACCTTGTTTGGAAATAGTTTTGAGTGATAGAAAATGGATAACATCAAACAAAACTATAATACTGTAAATAGTCAAGAAAGGATAGGGTCAATCTAAGAGAAAGTATCTATTAACTTTCTATTGCTCTGCCTAGAACACTATTCCTCACACTCTCTGGATGGCTCTTTCTCATGCTGCAGGTTTCAGCTTAAATGCCATCTTCTCAAGGGACTTCCGTGACTCCCTTACTCGAGTAGGGACCCTAGTAACTCGTCCCCTCCCCTCGCTGTATTCTCCATCAGGTCCATGTGCGCTTTCTTTGTGTGGCACACCATAAATTGAATTTATTTTGTTGGTTCATTTGCCCTTTGTCTCTCTCTTTCACAGCCTGTAACCCCACTAAGTCTCAGCACAGAGTAAGTCCTCTGTGAGAACTGTGGAATGGACAAAGGAACAAGTCCCAGCAGCCCTAAGTCAGAGCGTCGAAAATCGAGGCAAAAGTTTTTTTATACTCTAGTCTCTAGCTTTCCATCGTCAGAACCCTGATTCCCACAATTCAGGTAGATTTGTCTCCCTTGTTCGTGTGTAAAATTAATTTAAAACCTAGCACTGAAAATTAGTAAAAGACTTAATAATAGTCAAAAGGAATAAAACTATCAACATTTTATTACATTTTCTACAGAGTTCTGGATCTTTTTAACCTTAGAGGTAAGTTCTAGTGAGTGATGGAACTGGATGGCTCCTCGGTATGTTTAATACTTTTATAAATAAATGTAACACACCGCATCCATCAGGTCCAAAAGACCAAATACTGTTTGGTAGAACTATTACTTATCTAAGACGGATGTCAAAATCCCGAATGCTATCTTGGAATGCACCAAATACGCACTCCCCTTCCTTAGAACACTTCTATGTACAAATGCCTGTCACAGATTTGAGGAAAGGTGACATTTGTAGAGATCTGATGGAATGAAAGATCTCCTGGGGTGTTACCTTTTGATAACACACCCAACCTCCAACCCTCCAGATTGTGGCAGTCCTTTGGCCAGTTAATGCAAGTTGTTTTGCTTTTAAGTAGTTTTATCGATTTTAGAATACTTGGAATTTACCAAAAAGTTGAGAAAATGGTATAAGGTTCCCATATATCCTCTCATCAAACTGCTGATATTCCTAATATCTGGTATTAGTATGGTACATTTAGGACAATTAATGAATCGATATGGATACACTGTTATTAACAACAGTTCATAGTTTACTCAGATTTCCTTAGTTCTTATTGACTCTTATTTCTCTGTTCCAGGGTCCTGTGGAGGATACTACAGTACATTTGTTGTCCACGTTTCCTTAAGTTCCTCTTGGCTATAACAGGTTCTCAGATTTTCCTTGTTTTTGTTGAGCTTGACGATTTTGAATAGTACTGCTGAGGTATTTTATAAAGGTGCTTCTCTACTGGAATCTTTCTGATGTTTTTCAGATGATTAGGCTGGGGTTATGGCTTCTGTGGAGGAAGACCACAGAAGCAAAGTGCCATTCTTCTCAAGAGAACAAACAATCAACGTGACTTAGAACTGTTGATGGTGACTTTAATCACCTGGTTGAGGAGGTGTTTTTCAGGGTTCTCCACTATAAAGTGAATCATTATCTCCCTATCTCATCCTGTAGTCTTTGTAGTCTTTGGAAGGAACTTACTACAGGCAGCCTGCATTTTACAAAGCGGGGATTTATTCCTCCCCTCCTTGAGGGCTATGGTCCATAGGGTCGCATGCATGCATGCATCGGTGAAGGCAGGTACTTCCTTATTTTTTGGCATGATAAGACGCTTCTGGCTCATCTTCAAAATCTCCTGCCCTAGTTCTAGAATCAGCCATTTCTCTAAGGAGTTCTTCTTCCTTTTATTGGAGGATGATATCAGAAATCAACATTTGGAATCAAATACAGTTTTCAGATAAAAGGAGAGTATGATTTCAAAAGGATGTGCAAACTAAGAAAAAAGCAAAATCTAATAACACACAGGAAACTTAGAGAATTGTATTTCCTTTTTTGTTAGTTGTTTCTGACTTAAGAAAAAAAGAAACATATCACCTCATCAGTACCTAAAATATCCAAATTAAAACATAAAACATTGGAAACTTATCTTAAGAAGAGCACACAGTGTGCCAAGACTCTGATGAAACTGGTAGCTTTGGAAACTGCTACAATCCTTTTGGGAAACAATTTGGCAAGTGACTTAAATTTCCTTTGTCTAGTAATTCTACCTCTGATAACTTACATTAAGGAAAATAACCCAAAATATGAGTAAAGCTCTATGAACAAACATGTTAATAACACTATAATATGGAAACTTGGGATCAGCCTAAAACTCCAATGTTTCAGTGAGAATATCATGTTGTTATTAAAAATGGTAATTGTACTTAAAAATAAACCAATGAAGAACTATTACATGAAAAAAAATAAGATTATGTGCCCTCTAAATACAACTAGGAAAAATACCTAGAAAGAAATTCAGAATATAAACTGGCTAAATTAGTGTGGTGGGATTTGTTTTTTTCTTTTTCTGCCTACTCTTCATTTTCAAAATATTATTTAGTATGGTTATATTATTTTTATATTGGAAGAAAATCTTATGAATTGAAAACTTACATTCTCTCAATAGTGACTAGAAGATATTTACGTTATTTTCTTCTATTTTCTCTTTTCCTACATTTAGAATCTCATTTCCAAATGGCAGCTGAAGTCCAGGACCGTCATTTTATAAGTGAGGGTTCTCTGGCTGCTGATCAGTTAAAAAGACTGGCCCAAGATCTTGCATTTTACTAATGGACTAAGATTATTAACCAGCAAACAAGGACTCTTTATTTCATGACAATGGTCTCCAAACTCTTTTGATCATGTAACCCTATCAGTAAAAGAATAATTGGAGACTGTACTGCTAGTATATGCATATTTAGTCATACATATATATTATTAGCTAATATATTATGTACCTTATATATGAAATTTTTAAAAAAGGAGTTGATGTATGGCAAAACCAATACAATATTGTAAAGTAATTAGCCTCCAATTAAAATAAATTTATATTAAAAAATACATACATAAATAAAATTTACTTTTTAACTTAAAAAAATAAATAAATAAAAAGTAAAATATGAATAGAGATTTTGCTATGTTTTTCCTCTATGCTCCAACTGATGTCCTGAGCACCCTTCTCCCCGAATATAGTCTCTACTCCTTTTGCTAGAGCATGGCGTAGGGACAAGAGTGCAGCTGTGAAGGTCAAAAAGACTGTTTTGAATGTTAGCTCTGCCACATGCTAGCAGGAGATAATGAGGAACCAGCAAAGGAGACCAAGAAGGAGCTGCCACTGTGCATAAAAATAAAATTATTTCCATGAGAAAGGAGGTAAGAAAATTCTGGAAAGAAAATAATGGCATGGTTAACAGCAAACAACAATGGCACCCCACTCCAGTGCTCTTGCCTGGAGAATCCCATGGATGGAGGGGCCTGACAGGCTGCGGTCCATGGGGTCGCTAGGAGTCGGACACGACTGAGCGACTTCACTTTCACTTTTCACTTTCATGCATCGGAGAAGGAAATGGCAACCCACTCCAGTGATCTTGCCTGGAGAATCCCAGGGACAGGGGAGCCTGGTGGGCTGCCATCTATGGGGTCGCACAGAGTCAGACACGACTGCAGCGACTTAGCAGCAGCAGCAGAGTATAAAGAGAAGGCAATGGCAACCCACTCCAGTACTCTTGCCTGGAAAATCCCATGGATGGAGGGACCTGGTGGGCTGCAGTCCATGGGGTCGCTAGGAGTCGGACACGACTGAGCGACTTCACTTTCACTTTTCACTTTCATGCACTGGAGAAGGAAATGGCAACCCACTCCAGTGTTCTTGCCTGGAGAATCCCAGGGACAGGGGAGCCTTGTGGGCTGCCATCTATGGGGTCGCACAGAGTTCGACACAACTGAAGCGACTTAGCAGCAGCAGCAGAGTATAAAGAAAGAAGTCCAAAATCTGGACAAGAGTCATTGTTGCCAAGCCAGGGAGTCCAGCCTTTTCCCTGTGGAGTGGGCAGAATCCCTGAGTAGCCAGAAGCAGCAGAGTGAAAGAGTCAAGCCTCAGCTTCAGAATGAAGGATGGATTTCTGCAGGATCCTCGGAATCCCGGAGTGTGGGCAAGATTGGCAGGGGTGACGCCACAGAGGAAACTGCAATGTGTCAAGATGAGAGGGATGACTGAGCCTCCAAATTAGGGCAATGAGGGAAAGTAACGGGAAAAGGGCTGGAACTGAAAAAGAAAAATGAGGAAGTGACACATTTCCAGAATGTGGGTGCTAGGGGAAGGGCGTGGATGGCAAGCTTCTGGCTCGAACGATGACGTGGTTGGCAGTGGCATGAACACGCGTTAGAAACAGATGAGTCACGGTTTGGGGAAGGAGAGGGTGGTGACTTCAGTCTGTGATGGGCTGCGTCTGTAGTGTCAGTGCAATGATCAAGGATGCATGTTTGGCAGGCAGATACAGAAGTTTGAAATTCATGGGGGAGGTCAGGCTAGAAACAGATGTGGAAATTGTGTCAACACAGAGGTGATATGCAAACCACCAGAGTGGATGAGGTGATCTATGATAAAAGTCAGTTTTCTCCTTCAAACCTACGATTCAGGCTATGATGAAGGCAAGAAAGATGATAGGAAGGGAAAAAACATGGTAGAGGGAGGAAAAAGAGGCAGGGGAAGAAAGTGAGAAAAGAAGGGAAAAGGCTACCTCTTGGCACTCTAGAGCAAGCCTGCTATGAATGCTATGCCGATATCTGTGGTTTTGTTTTCAATATCCTTTCTCAGTTCACACAGCGTATTTACTGGCCTTTCTGACCACAGCTGCATTTCAAACAGATTCAGGAAATAATTCACAATGATGCTTAGATCTCTTTCTTTCTTTTTTTTTTCAGGTTAGCCTACTAAAACCACACTATTATTACTGGAGCAAAGTTTATTTCTATTCAACATCTATGTACTAGACTAAGTGCCAAGGATACAACAATGAGTAAAATATAGCCCTTTGCCTCAAGGACATTTAACCAGGATTAAGAACCCAGAAACAAAAAGTTAGCCAGAATAATCTTTTCAAAATGCGTATTTGAACAAATAACTTTATTTAAAACCTTCTGAGCTGAGACTGTTAGATGTTCCTCAGTATCTACTCTGTCCTTGTAACATGGTTAATGTGAAGTGAAAGTTGCTCAGTTGTGTCTGATTTCTTTGCAACATGGACTATATAGTCCATGGATTCTCTGGGCCAGAATACTGGAGTGGGTAGCCTTTCCCTTCTCCAGGGGATCTTCCCAACCCAGGGATCAAACCCAGCTCTCCTGCATTGCAGGCAGATTCTTTACCAGCTGAGCCACAAGTGAAGCCCAAGAATACTAGAGTGGGTAGTCTCTTCCTTCTCCAGTGGATCTTTCTGACCCCAGCAATCGAACTGGGGTCTCCTGCATTGCAGATGGATTCTTTACCAACTGAGCTACCAGGGAAGCCGCATGGTTAACATGGCCACTGAGAATAAAGACCAAACTCCAGTCTTCTGTGCAACCAAATGTGGCCATATAACCAGCTGAATTCTAAATAGAAGTGGAAATGGCATCAGCAAATTTTAGAAAGTCTCCTTAATAAAAAGACATTTACTTCCACTCCTCTTTTCTACTTTCTCTGGTCTGCTGCCTGGAATGTAGATATGATGGCTGGAACTGAAGCAGCCATTTTTAGGTCAAGAAGTAACGCCGTGAATAGATGCTATGTATGTTAGAGTAACAGGAGAGGAGCCTGGGTGCCCAGCAGCTGTAGAGTAGCTACAGACTCTGAAAGTGAGAAAGATTAGGTAAGTTGTTATTTTTTTATTGTTGTTTTTGGTAGCTGACAGCCAACTAATGAACCACTAATATGATAATTATAAGAGAAACATGTCTACCTTCAGCTCTGTCTTTCTATCAACCTATCTACCATCCATCCATCCTTGTGTCTGACTCCGAAGCAGAAGTGGAACATATAACATACTTAATATTGTAAATATAATACTTATACAGTGGAAAAATAATATGTACCAAGTAAAAATTCAACTATTTAACATATTAATATAAAAAAAACACTAGGCTCAATAGGTTTGCAATATTAATAAAAAGACATAAAACTCATTCTTTAGACAGCAATATTTCAGATTTCCATCTTTAGGAGATAACTATACTAATATTTTAACTTACTTCTTTCGAAGGATTCATTGGTAATGTAAAGATAGTTTTCCAATACGACCAGACAAACATTGCAAAAAGTAGATGATAAGCAATCAGGCACACAACTAAAATGAGAGAAACAAAATTATCACTGTAGTACGCGAATACACACTGCAATCATGGTATCACGAAAGGTATACCTGTTCTAAAATAATCAAAGAATTTAATTATTTAGCTACCATCTTATGATCAGAACCCTCCCATCTGTAAACAGGCCCATCTATTGGCAAAACAGCTACAGGAACCTCTCTTAAATTATAAAGATAAGGAAGTTACGCCTGCAACTTTAACTATAAACACAGTGTTAAACAAACATTAAAACATTCAGGCTTTAATAACTTTGCTTCACTAACAAAGAATAGCAAAAGCAAAATAAGCTATTTGCTTATTTTGTTCAGCCTGAGTCAAATCTGGTGTCCCTGTTTCAGCAACCACAGTTTTAACCAGAGGTCATCTGAACAAAGAGAGAATTCCTCCAAGAGGAGTTTAAGTTTCTTACTGACCACATGCGATGATTAAGAAAAGCATTCTGAATATTCTTCCTAGATAATGCATACAAACACACTCCATGTTGTGTATTGGCCTTGAAACCCTATGTAAATCTAAAATATTAATTTGGTACCCAGTGTATTGGATAATACATTAATATATAACTTAATTGTGTAGAAAAAATATGTGAATTTAAAATATAGCATGTTTGGTATTTTTAAACCTTTAACAGCAATTTCAGCTTTTTAAAGGAAGATGATATTTCTGTTACAGAATCATTAAAACATCCAATTATCTAATAAGGCACCTAAAATCAGTGTGAGATGATCAAGGAATAGAGCCAACGATCTTTTTCATGAATTATGTAGGTGACTCAGGTACGGGGTCACACTCTGTGTGGAAACAGGAGATTGTTGATATTCCTGTATCTGCAAGCCACCAAAGTCTTTGGCACAATGACTGCTGTTTCAGGCCAGAGGTCTCTGCTAAGCGTCTCAGAGAATTCAGCCTGAGATGTCTTTTTACCCCATCTTGACTTCAACATTCTCAAAGTATCATTTATTAATCAAATCTAAACGAATGCTATTTATTTTCTCAAACTATCTTTAAAATTTCAGATCTAAAGCAATGATGTATCTTACCTTGTTCTCCAATGTTTTCCATGGACACTATAGAAATAGAGAAAAGAGACAGGCAATATGTTATATGAAGCTTATAGCAAACACAGGGCCTGAAAGAGACATAAGGTCTTGAGTAGGTTAATAATTTAGCTCTTTCCAAGCCAACGTTCTTTAAATATTTGTTAGACTGTTTAGAGGAGAGGTGAGTATTGTGGAAGAGGTGGGGAGGGGAGGCTGGGCCTTCAGCCAGGCCCTGCTAGGCATCCCAGCCTTGGCTCCCACGCAGGAAAGAAACCCCATCAAGTGTGGCCCTGGTGAGTCTTCCCCCTTTATTGATTGGTTTCTCAGGTTTCCTTTCAACTACAGAGTTCAGATAAAGGTTCGCGAGCTCATCACACTCCCAGAGACACCGATTGCTCTTTGTAAGCTGGCAACCACTGAGTTAGCTCTCCAGTAGGAAAATTAAAAAAAAAAAAAAAAAAAATCATGTCCACTGCACAGACTTCTCTTGCCGGATTTCTGAAAGTACACATTCTTATGCCCAATGGCTAACTGCTTCCTACCGTACAACGAGGGGCCCGAGAAACTGCCGTCTCTGAGGGGCTGCTGTGAATACTGCAAGGTGGCAGGTAGATGAGGACTGGGACCACGAGCTCAAACCAGCTGGGACAAGAAACCCGACTCAGTAACCCTAGCCATTTCCTTTCTTTCTGTTTTTGTTTTTGCCATTTAAACTTTTTATTTTACATTGCAGTACAGCCGACTAACAACGTTGTGATAGTTTCCGGTGGACAACGAAGGGACCCAGTCACAGGTATACAAGGATCCATCCTCTCCCAGCTAGAGAAGGAAATGGCAACCTACTCCAGTATTCCTGCCGGAGAAATCCCATAGACAGAGCACAGAGGAGTCCGGCAGGCTACAGTCCCTGGGTTTGCAGGAGTTGGACATGATTTAGTGGCTAAACCACCAATCACTACCATTCTGCCCCAAACCCTCCCCCATCCAGGCTACCATATAACACTGAGCAGAGTTCCCTGTGCTATGCTCCCTGTAGGGAACAGTAGGTCCTTGTTGTTTATCCATTAAAAAATAGCAGTGTGTAAATGTCCATTCCAAACTCCCTAACTACCCCGCCCCTCATCCTTCCCTCTTGGCAACTATATGTTCTCTAAGTCTTCTGCATGGTCCGTTTGCTTTGTTTCCCATGCGGTCTTCCTCCATTTGTACTCAAGTCTTCGGGACGGTCTGCCTTATCTCAGTAGTAGCAAGTCTAGATTTGACTTTGTTTCCTGATGCATTTTTGTTTTTATTCAGCTACTAAAAGGCAGACAGGATTTTCAGCCTTTGTCCTGGAGTATAATTTCATTTGCATTAGTAACATCGGAATTAGAGGGTAATGCTGTGAGAGATTTTTAAGATTACCTGATCAGACCAACCTCCTTCCCAGGAGGGCTACAGTTCAGTCATTTCTCGAGCCAGTGGGAACCACAGTTTTGGAGAGCAGCCCATTCTCTTACTGGACTGATTTAAGAACGACTGTAAGATCAGGGTGTGCCGAAATGAGCCTCCTGTGGATCCTACCTATGATATACAGGCTTCCAATCTGTAGCTATAAACAGAAAATCTAAAAGGCAGATCTTCAGATTTCTCACCAATCTTGATGTGGCTCCTTTAAATATTTCCTGGTCTTTCAATTTCTGCTAACATTCCTGATCCCCAGGATGGGACAGGCAGAATGAGATGATCTTTGACTTACAAATGGCCTGTAACACAAGTGTGCTTGCTCATCAGAGGCAAGAGGGAGTCAGAGGGCACTTTCTCACAGAATCCCTAAAGTGGCTGATGTAGGGCAGAGGAAGGACAGAGCTGTCTTTTCTGTCCAACCCCACTACTCCTGTCACGCATTTCTCTCTGGGCCCTGACTTCCCCTTCTTTAAAATGCTCTAAAATTAACTACAGTTCTTCCTTGGATCAAAATTTCTACCCCTGCAGCTAATCGAAGGAAATGCAAAAGCAATTTGAATCCATTTGTGCATTTATGTATGAATGACCCTTAATGACCATTCCAGAGGTTCTGGCGTTTTAATGAAAATGTATTTGCTAACCTATGACTCTAGTTGTCAGAACTAAACAGTAAAACAAAATGACATTAAAAAGAAAAAGTATGATCAGTATGAGGTAATATGTTTTTTGCCCTGGACTGTTACTATATTGGCTGGATATGCATTCAAAGGTATCTTCTGAAGAGCTATTTCTGTCCTTCACAGCTTGCTTTTCTTTAATGTACTTCAAAATTCACAGATTTTTTTTTTCAGTTAAATGATTTACTCGTGGATGCATGTTTATGGAAAATAATTCTGATAACATTTATAGAGTAAAATGTGAAAGTCCAAAAAGGTTGTATCAATTATACTCCACAAAAATTCTGAGCCTATCAAATTTCCTATGAGTGTAAAATGTCTTTAATTTTTGTCAACATTTTGCCCAAAATAAAAATCACTGTTTTAGTATTCATTTCTCTGATTACTAGTGAACTTTAAAAAATAATTTTTATTTAAAAAATTTAATGATTGGTTTTTCCTATCCCCTCTGATTTTTTCTATCTCTTCTCTTTTAGTTTTTGAGAGCCTTTTATATACTCTGTGAAGTAATCCCATATTTGTTACATATGTTCTAAATAAAGTTGTGTATAACTACTTTCAAATGACTTAATAAATACCAGTAAAAATAAACAATCTGCCTGCATTGCAGGAGACCTGGGTTCGATCCCTGGTTCAGGAAGATCCCCTGGAGAAGGAAATGGCTACCCACTCCAGTATTCTTGCCTGGGGAATCCCATGGACAGAGGAGCCTGATGGGCTACAGTCCATGGGGTCACAAAAAGTCGGACACGACTGAATGACTAACACTTTCTTTAAATGGCAGTGCCAAAACTTTGAAACTGACCTATGTCATTAACATATGTATGGACCACACTTGGTTGTGCTTTATTTTACTGAGGAAATTGATCTTCTTGCAACCATGTTTACCTCATTATGAGGTCAATGGTTTATCTTGTAATTTTTTTCTTTTTGCTGCACCAAGCATCATGTGGGAACTTAGAATCCTGACCAAGGATCAAACCTAAGCCCCCCTGCACTGGAAGCTTGGAGTCTTAACCACTAGACCACCTGGAAAGTCCCTGTCATAATTTTCAACTTAGGGGAGGAGCTGTCAGTTTCAGTATCCCTCTCTATGACAAAACCACATAGAATACAATGTTATTTTCTCTTTCATTCATAAATAACCATTTAAGGTTATTTACTCATGTTTCCAATACATATAGATTAATATATAAAGACAATATATGGAAAATACAGGCTCAATTTTGGAAAAAATAGATGTTAAGTTAAATGTATTTTAATTATTTATATCAATGTGAGAATTAAATAGCAATACTGATCATATTTATGACAGATCTTCCAAAAATAATACTGGATTTTAATGTGAATTTTGAGTTTTATCCAGTATTACTTATTTCACAGAATTTCATTTTGGTCTGTTTAAAAATTAGGCTGATACTTATTCTCCAACTGCACACATATAGAAATTTCGAATCTCTTATAAACACCTTTACTATATTTTCTAATAACCAGTTTTTGAGGTAAATGAACATAGCTATTTATATTTTTATTAAAAGAAAATGGAGGCAGATGAGCTTTACTACAAGTCACAATGAGCAGCATATTAGTTATTTCTATCTGAGATTTTTGTTTTCAATTTTAAAGTTTTATGCATGTGACGAAAATATTATGACTTTGGGCTCTGCTGAATCTTATTAAAATTAGTTCCTTTTTGAAGCAAAACAACTAGCACAGAGCATCTGTTTCATAAACGTTTGCCGAATGAAAACACTGACAAACAGAAGTAAACATCATGAATTTGAATCACGTACAAGTGGAATCCTAATGCAGACCTGTGAGAAACAATTCTTTCTTCTGTGGACTCGGAAATTTCAAGAACAGAGTTATTTTTTTCACCTGTCATCTTAGCACACTGTAGAAACTCAACTAGCAATCTGCAGAACCAAAAGCAACCTATCTGCAATGCCTGCTGGCCTACACCCCCCAGAAGTGAAGACAACACCGCATTACACAAAGCAGGGACAGAAGACCAAGTGGTACCTGATCCCCTAAAAAAGGAAAATCTTGAAGAAGGCACTGGTTTCAACTGGGCTTCAAGCAACTTTAAAAGAAGACAGAAAGGTTTTATACGTTTATAAGGTTTTGCCTCTTAATTTTGAGTCTTCTTTAGTATCTTATTTTTTAATAGGTCAGTGTGTCAAAACCATAAAGAACCTTACCAAGCATAACAGAACTAAAGAGCAAAGACTCCAGATGAAGACAGGCGAAGCCCCGCTCCATCTCTGCCTCCCACTAGTTTCACAGTGACCCTATTTAACGGATATTCCATCATGAAGTCAGTGTAGGAGTAACAAATGCAGTATTACTAGAGCTTCTGTGGAGTTAAAAGAGGTAATAAGTGTAAAATACTTAACACAGCCTGGCACACAGTAAGCCGTCCAAATATACCAGCAATTATAATACATGACAGTTAATTTTGTGAACACTAATTGTAAAAGATATCATAGAGGAACAGGGACCACGAATGAAGAAAAAGTACAAAGAGACAAGTTATATTTGTACAAACCTCTGAAAGACATCCATGCAAAATTCTGACTGCAAACAGGCTTTACAAAGTGAAAAAAAAAAGGTGAAAAATGACTTAGATTTCATATCTTGCCTTTAATATAGATGTGTCCTTCCAGAAACTTGGGAGTAGAAACAAAGATGGTGGGACTCATCCTTACAGAGGGTGATGAGGAGACACAAAAATCCTATTGCTGATACGGCAGTCAGTCCACACGAGACCTTCACTTTAAAGAGACAAGACCTATATTGGATGTGACACCATCTGTTCAACATAATGAATAAAAACAATGACTTAAAAAAAAAAGCCTACTTTTTATAATCATTCCAGAGAATTAGACGTAGTTTACAGCTGGCAATACGAGCACCACTGTTCTTACCCTAAAATACTTCCCCTGCCCATCTGGTGGCCACCTAAATACACAGGATAGTCACACTGTGGGACATGATTTTAATTTTCATTTCAGAAGTGTATCTGCCTAATTTTATCTTGGATTAGCCTAATTTCTTTCGGGTTTCTTAGCCTACCATGATAATACTTTGCTTTGGAGATTTCTAATATTCCAATCTACCTGCAGGATGTAAAACTCCTCCCTGATTAACTGCAGTACAATGAGGAAACAAGACCTCTGCCTTGTTGAAAGAGCCTAAAGAATTAAAGTACTTTCTTGGCACTGGTGGTATATTGGAAGAGAGAGAGGAGGAATGATAAATTATTACCAGTATTAGCAAGAATGTTCCTTTTGGCAAGAGTCAAATAAAAGCTTTTAAGAATTACATCTTGGAACCTGGAACCATCAAGAAACTTCAAGGCTGGTCGACTGGGCAGCCAGTTGTGTCTTCCAGCTACGCTTTCTACAGCTTAACCCACTTCCTCCCTCATTAGTCATTCCTCTAAGAAACAAACTGGGATGTTAGAGAAAAGGCTGACTGCTCAGCTATCAGGTTAGAACTGATGTGTGATACTTTTGTCGTAGTATTGATCCTTAAGAAATTCTTGTATAAAAATCAAACAGATAAAACCAAGGATGCAGAGTCAGAATGTCAGCCACTAATAACCCCGAACATACCAAAGGGTGACACACTGCTTCTTGTTCCAAACCTGGCTTAAGTAAACATCCTTAAAAATACACACTAAAAAAAAAAAAAAAAAAAAGATATACCTCACTTATCTCTTCTGTGTGAATTATCAAGTTACATTTAATCCAAGGGTCAGTAAACTACAGTTCTCAATTCAAATACAGCCAGCCACCTGTTTCTCTAAACAGAGTTTTTTGGAACACAGACACACTCCTTCATGACACAGCTATCTCTCTGCAGCAGTGGAGAGCTGGGTAGTTGTGACAGGCAGAGTACAGCCTGCAGAGCCCAGAATATTCACCATCAGGCCCTCTATAGAGAAAGCTCTTCAACCCCTGTATGTTCGTTCTCCAGAGAAACAGAACCACAACACTATGAGACTAGATATCAATTACAAGAAAAAAAAACTGTAAAAAACACAAGCACATGGAGATTAAACAATACGTTTCTAAATAACAGGTTACTGAAGAAATCAAAAGGGAAATCAAAAAATTCCTAAAAACAAATAACAATGAAAACACGACAACTCAAAACCTATGGGATGCAGCAAAAGCACTTCTAAGAGGGAAGTGAAAGTGAAAGTCGCTCAGTTGTGTCCTACTCTTTGCGACCCCGTGGATTATACAGTCCATGGAATTCTCCAGGCCAGAATACTGGAGTGGGTGGTCTTTCCCTTCTCCAGGGGATCTTCCCAACCCAGGGATGAACCCAGCTCTCCCACATTGTGGGCGGATTCTTTACCAGCTGAGCCACAAGGGAAGCCCTCTAAGTGGGAAGTTTATAGCAACTCAAGAAACAAGAAAAACATCAAATGGGCAACCTAACTTTACACCTAAAATGACTGGAAAAAGAAGAAGAACAACAACAAAAAGCCCAAAAGTAGCAGAAGGAAATAAATCATAAAAAACAGAGCAGAACTAAATGAAAAAGAAATGAAAGAAACAATAGTAAAGATTAATAAAAATAAAAGCTGGTTCTTTGAGAAGATAAACAAAATTGACAAACTTTTAGCCAGACTCATCAAGAAAAAAAAGAGAAGAATCAAATCAACAAATTTAGAAATGGAAAAGGAGAGGTTACAACAGACAATGCAGAAATATAAAGGATTATAAGAGACTATTACGAGCAACTATATGACAATAAAATGGATAACCTGGAAGAAATGGACAGAATTTTAGAAAAGTTCAATCTTCCAAGACTAAACCAGGAAGAAACAGAAATTATGAACAACCCAATTGCAAGCACTGAAATCGAAATTATGATTAAAAATTCTCCCCAAAAACAAAAGCCCAGGACCAAATAGCTTCACAGGTGAATTCTATCCAACACTTAGAAAAGAGCTAATATCTAGCCTTCTGAAACTCTTTCAAAAAATTGAAGAGGAAGGAACACTTCCAAACTCATTCTATGAGGCCACCATCACCCTGATACCAAAACCAGACAAAGACAACACAAAAAAGAAGACTACAGGCCAATATCACTGATGAACATAGATGCAAAAATCCTCAACAAAATTCTAGCAAACAGAATTCAACAACACATTAAAAAGCTCATACACCATAATTAAGTCAGGTTTATTCCAGGGATGCAAGGATTCTTCAACATATGCAAATTAATCAATGTGACACACCATATTAACAAATTGGAAGATAAAAATCATATGATAATCTCAATAGATGCAGAAGAAGCCTTTGACAACATTCAGCACCCATTTATGATTGAAACTCTTCAAAAAAATGGGCACAGAGGGAACCTACCTCAACATAGTAAAGGCCATATATGATAAGCCCACAGCAAACTTTATTCTCAATATTCCCCCTAAGATCAGGAACAACACAAGGGTGTCAACTCTTACCACTATCATTCAACATCGTTTTGGAAGTCCTAGCTATGGCATTCAGAGAAGAAAAAGAAATAAAAGGAATCCAGATCAGAAAAGAAGTAAAGCTCTCACTGTTTGCAGATGACATGATACTATACATAGAAAACCCTAAAGATACTATCAGAAAATTACTAGAGCTAATCAGTGAATCTAGCAAAGTCACAGGATACAAAATCAATATACAGAAATGACTTGCATTCCTATATACTAACAATGAAAAATCAGAAAGAGAAATTAAGAAATCAATCCCATTCACTATTGCAACAAAAAGAACTCAATATCTAGGAATAAACTTACCGAAGGAGATGAAAGAATGGTACATAGAAAATTATAAGACACTGATGAAAGAAATCAAAGATGACATAAACAGATGGAGAGATATTCCATGTTCCTGGATAGGAAGAATCAATATTGTGAAAATGACTATACTACCAAATGCAATCTACAGATTCAGTGAGACCCCTATCAAATTACCAATGGCATTTTTCACAGAAGTAAAACAAAAAATTTCACACTTCATGTGAAAACACAAAAGACCCCAAATAGCCAAAGCAGTCTTGAGAAGGAAGAATAGAGCTGGAGGAATCAACCTTCCTGACTTCAGATTATACTACAAAGCTATAGTCATCAAGACAGTATGGTACTGGCGCAAAAACAGAAAAACAGACCAATGGAACAAGAGAACCCAAAAATAAACCCACGCACCTATGGTACCTTATTTTTGATAAAGTAGGCCATATACAATGGGGCAAAGTTAGCCTCTTCAATAAGTGGTGTTGGGAAAACTGGACAGCTACATTTAAAAGAATGAAATTAGAACACTTCCTAACACTGTACACAAAGATAAACTCAAAATGGATTAAAGACCCAAATGTATGTGCAGAAACTATAAAACTCTTAGAGAAAGACATAGGCAGAATACTTGATGACATAAATCAAAGCAAGATCCTCTATGAGCCACCTCTTAGAGTAATGGAAATAAAAATAAAAGCAAACAAGCCAACAAAGGTCCATCTAGTCAAAGCTACGGTTTTTTCAGTAGCCATGTATGGATGTGAGAGTTGGACTATAAAGAAAGCTGAGCACCGAAGAATTGATGCTTTTGAACTGTGGTGTTGGAGAAGACTCTCTTGAGAGTCCCTTGGACTGCAAGGAGATCCAACCAGTCCTTCCTAAAGGAAATCAGTCCTGAATATTCATTGGAAGGACTGATGCTGAAGCTGAAACTCCAATACTTTAGTCATCTGATGCGAAGAACTGACTCATTTGAAAAGACCCTGATGCTGGGAAAGATTGAAGGTGGGAGGAAAAGGGGATGACAGAGGATGAGATGGTTGGATGGCATCACCGACTCAATGGACATGAGTTTGAGAAAGGTCCGGGAGTTGGTGATTGATAGGGAAGCCTGGCATGCTGCAGTTCATGGGATTGCAAAGAGTTGGACACGACTGAGTGACTGAACTGAACTAAACTGAACAGGAGGGACCTAATTAAATTTAAAAGCTTTTGCACAGCAAAGGAAACTAGAAACAAGGTGAAAAGACAACCCTCAGAAGAGGAGAAAATAATAGCAAGTGAAACAACTGACAAAATATTACTTTCCAAAGTATACAAGCATACAACTCAATACCAGAAAAACAAACAAACAACCCACTCAAAAAGTGGGAAAAAGACCTAAATAGACATTTCTCCAAAGAAGACATACAGATGGCTGACAAACACATGAAAAGATGCTCAATATAGTCATTATTAGAGAAATGCAAATCAAAACTGCAATGAGATATCACCTCACACTGGTCAGAATGGCCATCATCAAAAGTCTACAAACAATAAATGCTGGAGAGGGTGTGGAGAAAAGGGAACCCTCTTGCACTGTTGGTGGGAATGTAAACTGATTCAGCCACTACGGAAGATGGTATGGAGATTCCGTAAAAAAACTAGGAATAAAACTACCATATGACCCAGAAATACCACTCCTAGGCATATACACTGAGGAAACCAAAATTGAAAAAGATACATGTTCATTTCAGCACTATACAATAGCTAGAACATGGAAGTAACCTAGATGTCTATCAACAGATGAATGGATAAAGAAGTTGTGGTACATATACACAATATTACTCAGCCATAAAAAGGAATGCATTTGAGTCAGTTCTAATGAGATGGATGAACCTAGAGCCTATTATACAGAGTGAAGTAAGTCAGAAAGAGAAATATAAATATTGTATACTAATGCATATATATGGAATCCAGAAAGGTGGTACCAATGAATTTATTTGCAAGGCAGCAATGGAGAAAACGACATGGAGAACAGATGAATGGACACGGGGGGAGGGTGAGATGTATGAAGAGAGTAACATGGAAACTTATATTACCATATATAAAATAAATAGCCAATGGAAATTTCCAGAGTATGTCTCAGGGAACTCAAAGGAGCTCTGTATCAACCGAGAGGGGTGGGATGGGGAGGGAGATGGGAGGGAGGTGACATTACATACATCTATGGCTGATTTATGTTGATGTTTGACAGAAAACAATAAAATTATGTAAAGCAATTATGTTTCAATTAAAAAATAATTTTTTTTTAAAAAGAGAGAAACAGAACCAATGGGTGTGTGTGTGTGTTTGCATGCGCATGCGCATGTGTGCAGAGAGACAGGGAGGGAAGGAGGGAGGAGGGAAAGGGAGAAAGAGAAAGGGAAAAGGGTTAGAGAATGAATGAATATTAATTTAAATATTGCCTTACATGGTTATGGGGCTGGCGAGCCCAAAATCTACAGAGCAGGCTGGCAAGTGGGAGAGCCAGGGATACCACTGCAATCTTGGATCTGATAGTAGTCCAGAGGCAGAGGTGCCTCTTCTTCAAGGGATCTCAGTCTTTGCTCTTAATGCCCTCAACTGATTAGATGAGGCCCACCTACATTCTAAAAGGTAACCAGCTTTACCCAAAGTCTATTGACTTAAATGTTAATCACATCTAAAAATGGCTTCACATAGCCAGGACAGGTGGGGAGTTTGGGGGAGAATTTACACATGTATATGCTTGGCTGAGGCTCTTTGCTGTCTACCTGAAACTACTACACCATTGTTAATCAGCTATACTTCAATATAAAATAAAATGAAATAAAATAAAATAAAGCAGCAACAGTTAGACTGATCTTTAACCAAACAGCTGGCTACCATAGCCTAGCCAAGTTGACACATAAAATTAATCATCACACATTGAATCTGTAATCTAATTTAATTTTGGAAATAGTCTATTAAGACAAGTGTTGATCTTCTGTATCAATTCTGAAGCTAAGTTTATTATTGATTATAAATAAATTGGAATTATGGCTAGCAAATGAAATGTATATATCTGCTAGACAGAAAACAACAAAATACTTTGTCATATTCTAAAAACTTGACTACAAATAATCCTATCCAAATTAACTTTGTATATACACCCACATGATTGCCTAGAGATGCTCTCCAATCCTATTCTCTAAGCAGCTCTAAAAATATTAGAGTCAATTCAGTCTAGATTGATTTAAATTTCATCTTGATTAAAAGTGAAGGTTCATCTCAAAGATCCATCCAGTCCTATATTTTACCAACTGGTTTTTTAAAAGTTTTGCTTTGGCGATTACACAATCGATAGTTTGCTGTCAAAAAGGTTACCTATTGATAAGTAGCACTCACCCTCCCCCACTGTTAAACTGTCAGTAACTTGAACCTAGTTCAACTGTTAGTCCTGAGTACATCCCAAAACCAAAACTTCAGATACTAAAACCTGCCTTCATAATAGGTAAAAAAAAAAAAAAAAAAGTACTTTCTCTCTTAAATTAGCAAAGAACAGTTACATAATTTTTTTCCAGAACAATTTGGTTTTAAGTATTTTCAACACAAATGTATACTGCTGTGATCTTTTTATTTCTTCTCTTGATTTCAATTTTCTTTTCCTTGTCTTCCAATTCAAACTCTCTGTTTTGGAGGACTCATTTGCTTGTATTGCATAAACACAGTACCTTTTCTCTATAAATCCACCAGGGCAGTCTCACACAGGCATATCTTAGCCTCATAGATTCTGTCTGATAATGAAGAGCATCAAAAGTGAAGAACTGGTTCTAGTGAGGATGACTTTACAGCCAAGCTCTATTTTTTTCTGCTGATCTTTAACTCATTTATTGGAAAACGTTCACTGATTATACCACAGTTATAGCACTGAGGATAAGATGGTAAGTGAGACTACCCCTTTGCTCAAAAAGCTTAAGAGTTTATGGGACCATTTTAGTTAGAAGTTGAAACTGATGAAAAAAACAAAACAAAACAAGGACATTAAAACAGTAAAACAATTTCAATTAACCTAACAGAAGAGGCTCAGATTCAGAAAATTAAGATGGAAACAGGAATAGCACTGCAAAGGTATTTAATATCTCCTGTCCTAACAATCTCCCTCCTTTGAGATCTCATGTCTCTAGCTGTCATTCCATTTTGCTTGTCCTTTCCCAGGAAAACTTCTTTTAACAATCATCCAAATGCACAGCCTCTGCCCCCTAATTTCTGGTTACTTTCTTGATCAACACCAGCTGGTTCTGCACCCCCAACATTCCACTGCTATCAGTCCCATCAAGGTCACCAATATTCTCTCTACTAAATCTCAGTACTCAAGTTACTCTAAAAGAATTCATTGCTCTCTTTTGGAAAGGCTCTGTTGAGCTGACAGTGAATTCTTTGGTGAAACTGGCCAGTGAAAACCCCTTGAAGCAAGATCCTCTGTCCTTTGGGGTACTTTCCAAGAAGCATCAGTTCACTTTGAATGTAATAGAGCTCAGAATTGGGGCAGTGGGGGAAATACATCAAATCAGTCCCATGAATACTGGTGACACTGCTGCTAGACCATTTTAATGACAGCCCAAAGACAAATACAGTATTCACATTGATGTTTCAGTTGAATTTCAACTGCATTCTTTTCTTCCTATGTTTTAAAATTTATTTTCTTTACAACAAATTTACTTACATGTTTAACTTTATCAAACTGCATTTTCCTTTGTGATCCTCACACGTCATTGTGATTTTACTGACAACTGAAGTCCCTGCCTTCCTGGCTGATAACCTCATCTCATGCCACTCCCCATCTCATGCTCTGCACTTCAGCCACTCTGGCCACACAGTTTCTTAGCACAATCTGTAATTGTTTTTTCGTTGTTCCTTTTCCATGTCCGTCACCAAGGTCTGACTCCTGGCTGTGCCTGGGGTTGATGTTTTATCTCAGCCGAAGTATTTACCCTCAACTCAACCTTACCTTAATATTTACTCATGGGGCTGCTTTGAGAAATCAATTAGGTAATATAAGCAAAAGCACCTAGAACAGAACCTGGTACTTACGAGGAGCTCACTAGATGTTAGTTGATTATGGAGCATAAATACAATAAATCGCTAAACAGTGAAACGTTGAGAGGAGGAGTTCCCCAAAGTTGAGTGTTAACAGTTTTATAAACAATCTGAAGAAAGAAGCACACGATGCACTTCTAGCTTGCAGGAGTGAAATATCAAGTAGATGGGAATAAACTGCTGGAAAAATGAATGAATAAGCAAAAAAAAAAGAAAGCGGGTGAATTACAATGTGGGCAAATTAACATAATGAGAGAACACTAAATCAGTGAATTTAAAAAAAAACTACATATTCTTTCTCTATTCCTATCAGAGCTCTTCTCTCAGCTTTGCCCCTACCCCCACCCAACCAAGGCCAGTTCATGTTCTGACAGGGCTTGGCAGGCATCAGCATCTCACTGTGAGGACTGGAGGAATTGTGTGATTTGGGAAGAAGTCAATGGTAAAGCAGAGAAGGCGATGGCACCCCACTCCAGTACTCTTGCCTGGAAAATCCCATGGATGGAGGAGCCTGGTAGGCTGCAGTCCATGGGGTCGATAAGAGTCGGACACAACTGAGTGACTTCACTTTCACTTTTCTCTTTCATGCATTGGAGAAGGAAATGGCAACCCACTCCAGTGTTCTTGCCTGGAGAATCCCAGGGACGGGGGAGCCTGGTGGCCTGCCATTTATGGGGTCGCACAGAGTCGGACACGACTGAAGTGACTTAGCAGCAGCAGCAGCAGCAATGGTAAAGAATCTGCCTGCAGTGCAGGACGCATGGAAGATGCGGGTTTGATTCCTCAGAAAGATCCATTACAGAAGGATTTCCTTCTCCAGTATTCTGGCAAGCCACTCCAGTATTCTTGCCTGGGAAATCCCATGGACAGAGGAGTCTGCTGCTGCTGCTGCTAAGTCACGTCAATCGTGTCCAACTCTGTGCGACCCCATAGACAGCAGCCCACCAGGCTCTTGTCCCTGGGAGTCTGGCAGGCTACAGTCCATGGGGCCATGAAGAGTCAGACACAACTGAGAGACTAACACATACACTCTACATAAAATAGATAACTAATAAGAAACCTACTGTATAGCACAGGGAATACTACTCAATACTCTGTAATGGCCTGTATGGGAGAAAAATCTAAAAAAAGATTGATAAATGTATATGTATAGCTGATCCACTTTGCTGTACACCTGTAACTAACACAACACTGGAAATCAACTATACTCTAATAAAAGTTGTAAAAAAACCAAACATATTATGATCCAAAGGTTATTCAAGTCATGTGTTATCTGGGTGGTCAGGCTTCCATATCAGCCACCAGGAGCCTCTGTAATGCTTAATGTACCTGAAACAACATCACAAAATTATCAATGAACAATACTACAAAAATTCGCTACTCGGTGTCAAGCAAGCCTTTTTTGAGTTTGCAGCGTCCACACTCCCCTCCCTTCTATCAGACAGACAGGAGGCTGCCCTCGTTCTCTTTTCCTACCTGCTAGGCTATGAGAGCAGATGTCCCTCCCACCCCAAGTCTTTAGTGACGGCTCCTGTATTAGTCAATTTGGTAAAGTACCACAGACTGGGTGACTTCTACATCAAACAGCTATTTCCTCACAGCCCTAGAGGCATCCAGTTGGAGATCCAGGTGTCACTAGGACTGATTCCTTCTGAGGCCTCTCTCCTTAGGCTGTAGATCACCATCATCTTCCTGTATCTTCATAGAGTTTTCTTCCTGTCCATCTTTAGATCCAAATTTCCTTTTCTTACAAGGACCCCAGTCATATTGAATTAGGGTCCACCCTAATGACCTCATTGTAACTTAATTACCTCTTTAAAGGCCTTATCTTTGAATTCTGATGTCCTGCAAGTTAAGACTTCAACCGAAGAAATTTGGGGGAAGACATAATTCAGCCCGTAACACTCTCTGAAATAAGACTGCAGCCTTAGGACTTCCCTGGTTGTTCGGTGATTGAGAATCCACCTGCAATACAAGGAACATTGGTTCGATCCCTGGTCTGGGAAGATTCCAGATTGCCGTGGAGCAACTAAGCCCATGTGCCACACTATGGAGCCTGTGCTCAAGAGCCCAGGAGCCACAGCTACTGAGTCCATGTCCCCTAGAGCTTGGGCTCTGCAGCAAGAGAAGTCACCGCAGTAAGAAGCCGATGCACCACAACGAAGAGAAGCCACCACTTGCCACAACCAGAGAAAAGCCAGTGCAGCAACGAAGACCCAGCACAGCCTAAATAAATAAAGACTTCGGCCTGAGAGGGGTAAAGACTGAGGGGGAGGGTGACAGGGCCTCAAGTGAGGGGTGATGGTCAAATGACAAGGATGAGAATAAACTAGAGGAATGCAGTGTTTTGTTAAATGCTTTCTATAGGCCAGGACTTGCACTAAATTTTTTCAAATGTTTATCTCATTGAAACCTTACAACAATCTGTAAGGAAGGTATTACTATCATAATCTTGAAACCTGGGAAGACAGGCTCACAGAAGTACAGTAACTTTCCTAATGTCATTCAGTCATAATCTATGATGCTAGGATCTAGATGGGGCGTCCCTGGTGGCTCAGATGGTAAAGAATCTGCCTGCAATGCAGGAAACCTGAGTTCAATCCCTGGGTTGGGAAGACGCCCTGCAGAAGGAAATGGCAACCCAATCCAGTATCCTCGCCTGGAGAATCCTATGGACAGAAGAGCCTGGGGGGCTACAGTCCACAGGGTTGCAAAGAGTCAGACACGACTGGGCGACTGACATACACAGGATCTAAACAGCAAGTCTGCCTGGCTCCAAAACCCTCTCAAGGACTCCCCCTGGCCCCCAGGATCTGTGACATCTGGTGAATGCCCCCCAGGCTTCTTCGTCCAGGGGAGTGGTTCTTTCTCTGGTTGCTCCCACACACTGGCATCTGGGCCGCCACCTGGTACTCCTGATGAGGGATGCTCTAGAGATCAGGGTTTAAGATGTCCTCTTTTTGTCACACTTCTTCCATCGGCCAACTTAAATATAACCTGGAAACGGGTCATTTTACAAACTTTGGGCACAAAAAATGCAAACATTTGGTTATATTTCAGTGCTTAAGAGTTTAGCTTTCCTAAGCTCTCAATTCAAGAGCTGGGGAAGGAAGCGAGCTCCGGGTTTCCAGGATGACAGTGAGCAGGTGATGCAGGGAAGACTGGTGAATGGCATGGGGGCTTCCTGTCCCCGCTTCTCAGCCATAGACGGAAAGCTCAGTCTTAAGGTTGGCTGCCCAGATACACTCCTTGACAGGAACATCCTTCACTTGTAGAAACTGACGATGAAGAAGGGTGGAACCATATAGCCATCCTGGAATGGGAATTTGTAATTCTTACTGCTAAACTTTTCTAAGTCAGAAGTTCTATTTCTCTCCACATTTCTTTAGCAATTTGACCAAATCATTCCTCTCAATACCTAAGAAGCTCTATGGAAACATCTGGCATAAACTCTTAACTTTCCCTTGTGGGCTCCCCTTGTGTCTCAGCTGGTAAGGAATCCACTTGCAATGTGGAAAACCTGGGTTCGATCCCTGGGTTGGAAAGATCCCCTGGAGAAGGGAATGGCTATCCACTCCAGTATTCTGGCCTGGAGAATTCTGTGGACCGTATAGTCCAAGCGGTCACAAAGAGTCGGACATGACTGAGCAACTTTCACTTCACTTCGAACTCTTCTAGAGGAAGGCTGGGAACACAATGAATGTCTGTACTCAACCACTGGGGATGTGCTGATCTTCCGATGTACCAGTTCTGGCCCTGAAAGAACTCGCTACCACTTTTGCCTTAGCAAAGAGAAAGACAACCCCTGGCTCACTGAGTGTACTAAGCAGGGCTGTTAAACAATGAAATCTGATCTTGGGGCTGGTCCCTGGCTTAGTGTCCTTACTCCAAAGCTTACTCACTGGAATCCTCTAATCCCTCTGTCTCAATTAAAATAGAGGAGACTCCTGGTGCCAGCAAGCTCTGCAGCTTTCAGTGCAAATGAGTTTATTTATTCTGTTAGAATGGTATGGGTCCCTCCTCTTCAGCTCAAGTTCCTACAACGCCTGGGTCTTTTCAACTCCAGTCCCCTTCCTTTCCAATTCCAGATGCCTTTCTTTGGGTTGGCCACGGAGGCATGACCGACCCCTCTGAACCAGCCAGGCTGGTGTGGACACTACATCTTCAGACAAGGTCTATAATGTGCTGTGCTCAGTCTGGTCCGACTCTTTGCTGACCTGTGCACTGCAGCCCACCAGGCTTCTCTGTCCACAGTTCTCCAGGCAAGAGGTCTGGAGTGGGTTGCCATTTCCTCCTCCAGGGGATCTTCCTGACCCAGGGATCGAGCCTGAGTCTCCTGTTTTGCAGGCAGATTCTTTACTGTCAGAGCCGTGAGGGACCCAGCCAAGGTCTGCCTGGTCCTCAAATAATGGTTGCCCACTATTGGGGAGAAGCTCAAGCAGGGATTTTCGATCCTGTAAACATCCCCCTCATTAGTCAGAACCCACATTTTAGAATTGGAACGGCCTTAGTTATTATTTTGCTCAATGTAACCACTCATGTTTCTTATATATGTGAGTATTTATTGGTAATAAGCAAAAATCCCACTTGTATTTTGGATATTTCAGCATTTAAAAATACACATATAAAAGCATATGGAAACAATTTTTGTAGTTTATTTTTTAATGTCATTAGATCAATCTCTTATTACCTGGTATACTCAGAGGACCAAACAATCACTTTATGATTTATTAAGTAGAAAAATCAACATTTCTTGTTTGCTTCTCTATGGAAACAGATGACCTTCTAAAACTGTCTCCCAGGGTTCGCAGCTATATGTTGAGTACCAAATCATCAAGGTACTTAGAATAGAGCACATATAACATATTGAAAAATTAAACCAATATTTCCAGGTTCTTTGTAAGTTATCTGACACTTCTGTAGTCCTCCAGAGAAAGGAAGTGTGCAAAGCTATAATTCCAACCTCAGTCTTATGATGCTCATCAGAATAGAATTAATAGTGGCACACGTAAAGGGGTGAATTAAAAGATTTAAAACAACATTAGCAGCAGCAATAATTACTACAGTAGAGCACTGCAGAATGGTTCCCTTCAGTCTAGATCACCAAGAAGCAGTATTTTTACTTATAACTTTACTGTCATCTATTCATGAAGTAAACTTCTCACACACACAATCTTTCTTTGATCTCAGCTTGAGTTACAGTCTATATTCTTCCTCTTACTTGAAGCAAATCACAGCCCTGTCCTACACTGCATTTATCAACAGCACCAGCTCAGTCTGCCTGACAGTAATTGCAGAGATAGAACATATATCCAGTTGCAGCAAAAGCAAATTTAATATAATCATAAACTGGCAGGTCACAGATGAAAGGGATGCACAACTACTGCTCTAAGGCACGGAGTTAGAGCACAGTAGTACACAAACACCACCCAATTATAGACTAGATGTATTCATTAATGTAAACGGGAAGTGCTACACAATCATGTACAGAGCTGAGTAAGACAGTCATCAATATTTGGACTGAGTCTCTTCCTCTGCTCAACGTGGGAGCCGCAGCTCATGTTTCCTACTTGTATCTCTCCACCAATTATATATATTGATCTTTGTTTTCTGTTCCTAAAACCATTGTCAGTTACCCCAGATCTGGAGACAAAACAAACAGTGTGCTATTCATTCATGAATCGTGTTTCCTCTCTGTGGTGTGTACAAGGATCTAGCTCATAATTAACAAGGTAGGTTATTGACACACCCACAGACACATGTATGTTTCCCCCATGGCGCCCCACCAGCTCATGTTTACCCCTGTATGGACCCTTTAAACTCGCTAACGTGTTGCTCTTTGAAAGGCTAAAATTTCTACCAGTTAGCGTTAGTGTTCTGGTTATCCAAACACTGTTGTTGAATTTTAGACTATGTACAGTCGGCCAGCAGGTCTCAACACGCACCTGATGGCCAGCCTTTTCATGAGGGACACAGCCCCCAGCAAAAGTCTGCTGCATGGACAAGATGGGATTAGTCACAGTCCCACAACCACCAACTTTGCTGCAGCACTGTGAAAGGGCAAGGCAGTTAAAAACTGTGCTGGTGACATTGATACGGACCTCACAGACACTTCCAGGGACCCTTAAATTTAAATATGTTCATAGGCAGCTCTGGAATCACATTTCCAACAAAAATCACCCACTCCAGGAAAACAGTTGGTGGGCCTCAAAAAATTAGGCACACGATTACCATATAATCCAACAATTTAGGGAAGCCTGTTGTGCTGCAGTCCATGGGGTCACAGAGAGTCAGATACAACTTAGCGACTGAACAACAACAAGGCATTTACCCAAAGAACTGAAATCAGAGACTTGAATGTGTATTTGCAGATGGATGTTCACAGCAGCATCATACACAATAGCCCAAGGTGGAATCAACCAAAATGTTCACCAGCAAATGAAGAGATTTTAAAAATGTGGTATATAATAAAATGGAATAGATCATTAAGAAATTCTGACACATGCTGCAACGTGGATAAACCTTAAAGACATATGCTTCAGTGAAATAAACAGACAAAAAAAGACAAATACATGATTTCATATATACGAGGTCCCTAGAACAGTCCGTCATAGAAACAGAAAGCAGAATGGGAAGGCTGGCCGACAGGGAGAACAGGGAGTTACTGCTTAATGGGTACAGAGTGTCATTTGGGATGAAGCAGTGCTGGAGATGGTTGACGATGATGCTTGCATAGCAATGTGAATGTACTTAATGCCGCTGAACTGTACACTTAGCACAGTAAAATTTTATGCTATGTATATTTTACCACAATACAAATTTTAAAAATCATCTGCTCCAGAGACTATTCTCAAACCACAAATTGAGGTAATATTCACCTGCAGATAAAGTCTTCTTTCTCATCTCTGGTTATTTCCACAATGAAGAGTTTTCATTGTTTAATTTTTTCAGAAATGTGAGCTCAGAAATGGTAAGTAGAGAAAAACAAAGCTTTATTGATATACAGATGTCTAGCTAAGCATTTCCACTGAAGTGGTTCATTCATGTGTCCTTCCAGATTCTCAGTGTTTGAGATTCAGAAGAACGTCTAGGCAAAATGACAAATTCCACGCCTCCTTGGCCTTTTAAAGTCAATAGGAAATAGATGAAACTATGAATGTAAAATCCAAGGACCTAAAGGGTCTTGGATATTTTTGGATATTCAGTTCATACACACATCTGTCTCAGACTGATGGCCTCAAATTGAAGTTAAATTATGTACAGCATACTCTATTTAAGAAGGCTGAGGTGAGGAAGGGGAAGTTGCAATCTTTTAGGAAGTCTTTTTTGTTTAATCTAAAATGGGTTAAACTTTTAGCATTAGCAGGGAAGATTTTAGTTATCTGAAAACTTTTAAAATCGAATATAGCATCTCTGGACAAAGTTGGCTGACTTTGAGTGCTTCCTGAAAATGCATGTCACTTATTTTTTTTAGCAATTATTTTATAAGTATATCGGGGCAAATATTTTTGCATAGTCTAAATTATAACTTTTCAAATGGGTTATACAATTAATTTTGTCATCTAAATCCTTATTATAAATGAGTGCTGCTGCTGCTGCTAAGTCACTTCAGTCGTGTCCGACTCTGTGCGACCCCATAGACGGCAGCCCACTAGGCTCTGTCCCTGGGATTCTCCAGGCAAGGATACTGGAGTGGGTTGCCATTTCCTTCTCCAATGCAGGAGGTGAAAAGTGAAAGTAAAGTCGCTCAATTGTGCCTGACTCTTAGCAACCCCATGGACTGCAGCCCACCAGGCTCCTCCGTCCATGGGATTCTCCAGGCAAGAGTACTGGAGTGGGTTGCCATTGCCTTCTCCTATAAATGATTACATTTCAATATTCAGAAAGGAAAAAAAGAGGCATTTGATTGTTACATTTATGTATTAGTTCACTAGGGCTGCCATAACAAAGTACCACAGCCTGGGTGCCTTAAACAACAGAAATTTATCTTCTCACAATTCCAGAGGCCAGAAATCCAAGATCAAGATTTAGCAAGTTTGGTTTCTACTGTGGCCTCTTTCCTTGGCCTGTGGACAGCCATTTTTTCCCTGTGTCTTCACATGGTCACTCTACATGTGTGTCCAAATTTCCTCCAATCATATAGTATTAGGATTCATTCTAACAACCTAATTTTAACTTAATTACCTCCTTAAAGGCTCAGTCTCCAAATAGAGTCATGTTCTGAGGTACTGGGGGTTGGGATTTCAACATGAGTAGGGTGCGGGGTGATGGTACAACTTGGCCCATAATAAACTGAAACTGTAAAAACATTACAAACTTCTTTATGAACATCTGAGTGATCAAATAATAAAAAGCTGAAGCAGATAATTCTCTCATAAAGGATTCATGTTCTCCGAAGCTTGAAATGTCTACTGTGATCACAAAAGGGTCAATTAACAAGTTCAGTGAGCACCCATTCATTAAAGAGAAGTTATGTCTTGAATGTTACTCTGTGTCAGGCACCAGGCTACAATGGTAACCAGACACGGTTACTGCTCTCATGAAATTTT
This sequence comes from Bos indicus x Bos taurus, assembly GCF_003369695.1. Classification (NCBI taxonomy): domain Eukaryota; kingdom Metazoa; phylum Chordata; class Mammalia; order Artiodactyla; family Bovidae; genus Bos; species Bos indicus x Bos taurus. Next base: position 20,031,990 of record NC_040102.1, read on the forward strand.
CTACAGGTTATCTTCAGAATATAAGAAAGTTAGGCTTGCCTAACAGAACAAAATCTCTGTAATTTGGATAGAACAAACTCAGATATCCCATCAACTCACACACTGGTATATGTTTTTCATTTTGGTAGAACTTTTGAGATTAAATTCAAGGGGTCTTCAGAGCATAGTAATCAAACAAGAGTTTAATCTCTCACTGTTAAGTTCTCAGTCCCTATTTTACTTCCCATTTGAACATATTTATCAACTGGGATTGCTCCCTCCTCCTTGATACCCTCTCTTCCCCAGGCTCCAGGACCCCACAGCCTCTTAGTTTTCCTCTACTTCACTAGTAATCCCTTCTCAGTCTTCCTTGCTCGTTCCTATGCAGCTCCCAAACTCTCAATGCTGGTCATCTTTGGTTCTCGTCTCTGCTTAATTTACATTCTCTCCCTTGGTGGAACAAATGTATCCAAGGTTAAGACTTTAAATTGATTTATATGCTGAGGACTCCCCAATTTTTCTGGTCCAGACTCTCTGCCAAATGCCAAACTCATCTGTGCAACTGCTTACTCAGCGTATCTGTTCCCACATCTCCATACCATCGCTGATCCACGGTCACCCCATCCCCAACCATCTCTGTTCCACTGTCTCTGATTTGTTCTTTCTATCCTCCAACTAGAATGTAAATTCTAAGAGCCATGAACAAATATTTTTGAATGAAGGAATAAAGAGCTAGTCAAGAAATATGGACGGTTTGAAATGCATTCAACTCTTGGATTAAAATTGCTTGCTAAAATGCAAGATTACGGGGGCCTATAAGGATCCCTTCCAACCAACATAAAGCTCTCAGTTCTGCATATTTTAGTTTATAGTGTGTTCTAGTCCTGGAATAAGCTGCATTTCATTAAAAATAGGCTCTAATTGAAACCTTGATTAAGTCCAGCTGGTCTCTGCCCTTCATCCTTTCACATTAATGAACCCCCTGGAGGTGCCCTGGATAATCACTACTCATAGTTAAGCACCATAAATCCCTTACTGCCTTTCTTCTTAGAACATGTCACATGGAGTTGTCCACGGTGGAAAAAACCTGATCACAAATTAGCCCCTGCAATTCAGAGCTGGCTTAGAACTTTCACCTTTGAGGCTCATAAAACTGAAATCTTTTTCTTGGTTGGTAAATGGTACCAGGTGTCTCTCATTTAGGGCTCAGCATCAGCTGTTTCGGCGCAGGCTATCTTTCGTATTTCCAGTGTGAATTATACAGACATTACAGAGACTGTACTTCAAGTTGCACCATCTCTCACATCCTTACAGACTTGGTGGAAAGCCCCACTTCAGATTTGGCCACTTACTACCTTTTCTGAGCTGACCTTTGGGCCCCCCAAAACCATCAGCAACACAGTCTAGTCTGGGTTTTAAGTCACCTCATCCCAAACATACTCAAATACTGTGAAAATCCATTTTTTACATAATGCGATCAACAGAGATAGAAATTTAATTTTATCTATATGTAAGAAAATAGGTATGCATTACAAAGGATTCTGGTCTGCCAAATTTCATGAAGTTAATAATCAAATAAATCTATAAAGTTCTTGGAAATACATGAAATGCTTTTTACAAGGATTATACCTATTATAATCATGAAGATAAACTACCCCTTGAAACTACTGGGACATTTGGTTTTAAAGGATGTAGAGAAAAAGATTTTTTTCTTTTATTTTTGCTTGGTGTTTAATGTATTGATACACTGATCTGGACTATTCTGTTTCTCCAGGGTAGCAATGTTACTGAATAAACCTAGAGGTCGAAATATTTTAAGTATAGCAGGAAAGCTTAATTGACATTCCACATGAGGAGAAATTTCAGGACACGGTGGAGAAAAACTGGCAAAGAAATAAAGCTCAGTCATCTATAAAAGCACTTCTCTTTCATTTGCATTTAAAAATGTAATCAACAACATATCTAAAATGAACTGCTGTCAAGTATGCATTTCAGAGTGCAGAGGAGCGCTGAGATGATAAATGCAGCAGATATTTTTGCTCCAGTGTCTCCCAAATAAATATGATTTTTAACATTTTTGGCACTAATATTCATAATTCAATTTAAAAGTCATAGTCAGATGAAAAGTCAAATTAGGAAAAATGCTACACAAAGGTTTCAAAAGCAATTTCATTTTGAAAGGAAAAATATCAAGCCATCATAGCTGGTGAGTTTATTGCTAACATATGCTTCTTAAGAAATCAGGTCATCTACCTCCTCCCCGCTGCCCTCATCCCAACCCGGCCCTGAAAATTCCACCCTTTTCCATTCTCAGCATTTGACTGAGATAACCATTAAGATACAACAAAATCATCCTTAAAAGAATAAGAGAAAAAATATTACAACAATTTTTAATGGACCATTAGAGAAATTAATTCAATTATATTATATTTTTATTATTAATTCTCTCTAGTATATCTACATGGTAATATAAAATCATAGGTTTCCACATAGTATTAAGACTATCTTTCTAAATGATCTTTGGAAAACGGTTTTCCCAACAGAGAACATTAAGAATCTATGGCTAATCTATCACTTTGCAAGTAAGATGAGACAGTATTTCTCCAGTCATCACAAACAGTGTTGGAGTCTCAGAGGACCCATAAACTCATCACTTCCTAAGAGGCCTGAGAGCTGTGATACAACAGTCAAAATGCATGAAGTCAGCAGTATAAATCCCAACATGAAAGCCATGATTCCATAATTTTCCATCAAGATGAAAAAGAAAAGCACATGAGACAAACAAAAAACCACTGAGAATTTTCTCCCTGAGAGCTCCTCATCCAGACTAATCTCTGGAATATTTGTCTTGTTTGTTATTTGTCTCCCTGGCACTTCTCCCCACCATGAAGGCCAAAGAGATCCAGCACCTTGCTCTTGCTAAATAAACCCTGTCGCCTGCTGCTCAACAGCAGCCCAGGCGGCTGATGCTCCCAGAAGCATCTTTACTGAGTCACAGGAGCAGGGCGGCTCCAGGGCGGGGGCATGGCCGGCTACGAGGGCAGCAGCTCCTCCAAAGGCGTGATGTCCACTCCAGCTCAGCCACCTTCTCTTGGTTTCTGTTTTATTTTCTAAGCTGGGTTCTCCAGCCTTCCCGTGGACTCAATCAGTTGTATTCAGGAAGTTCTCTGCCTGCTCACATTCACTCAGCAAGTCACAGGTCCTGAGCTGGGAGCAGAGTGAAAGATGCCCAGGCATCAGGGAAGAAATGAAGCAGCGGAAACAGCCCCACAGGGCACAGCTGAGGCAAAAATCACTGCTCATAACCTTGGTCTGAGATACCTCTATGTGCAAGGTTGTTAATATGAGTAGACAGCCCCCTCACTAGTGATACGCTCTCACTTCCCCGGTGGTCCAGTGGGTAAGAATCCACCTGCGAGTGCAGGGGTCACTGGTTCAATCCCTGGTCCCGGAAGATCCCACATGCGGCTAGCAACTAAGCCCTTGAGCTGCAACTACTGAAGCCCATGAGCCCTAGAGCCTGGGAGACACAACAAGAGCAGCCACTGCAGTGAGAAGCCCGTGTAACACAACGAGAGGAGCCCCCGATCCCCACAACGAGAGAAAGCCCGTGCACAGCAACGAAGACCCAGCACAGCCAAAAATAAATAAATAAAATCTTAAAAAAAAAAAGAGTGACATGCTCTCCGTCAGCTCTTTTGACCTACTGATCACTCTCATTTAACCTTGGTCCAGCAACCGGCTCCCAGGAGAGGGGTGTTTTGTTTTCCGTTTTTGCTTTCCTGCCCCTGAGCTGTGGGAGCAGCATTTTGAAAGTTAACCACTCTTCTCCTTATGCCCAAGCTGGACAGAAGGCTTCAGTTTTGCCTTGTGTTTCCGGAAGCAATTTCCCCCCTTAGCTCTTAGGAGAAGATCTCTATTCAGATCTCCTCTAAACCATCTCTGTGGGGAAGAAGCGCCTGGCACGTAACAAGGGTTCAATAGATGCTTTTGAATGAGTCCTGCTCCACTGCCTCTCTGAGGCTGGCCTCTTTCTAACCTTGTGGAAACGCACCTTCTCTAGAGACAATTATCTTCACTTAAGAAACCATCCCTCCAGCTTCTGGCTTAATTACTGGAAACACTTGAGCAAGTATAATTTGATGGCATGCACGACATTCTCAGTAAGCATTTGAAAGTAAACTTTTTTCCCAACAAACTTTACATTGTTTTGACTTCTAAACCCTTTTCTCTCATCTATTTACAGGATACAATTTCATGTTTTCATAAAATTTACTGACACTAATTCATTCAACTTTTATTGAGTATCTCTGCATTATAAGTGCTATACTGCTTTACTTTTGTTGTCTCTAATAGGATTTAATAGCAAATAGTAATGCTGCATTGTCTAATATACAAATTAAAAGTAGTTTTCTGACACACTAAATGGAATCAAGAAAGCATTAAGCAGAGTCTTTTAAAGTCAAATGGTACATAGGTTAAGAATCTGCAGTATATTTCATACATTTGAATTTTAGATTTGAAGTAATGTTGAGTTCTTATCCCTCTATTTAGAAAATTTTAAATCTTTAAAATATTTGATAATATCAAGAAAAGTTACAGAACTAATATATTTCACATCATTACTGTCAACAAGAAATAATTTCTAATTATGCATTAAATATTTTGTACGTGTAAGTCTTCTATGGATGTCACTTTCCATGTCACTTAAAATGATTTTAATAATTATAGATGGTAACATTTGTATTCTCAAGATCATTTGTCTGTACTTTTGTTCTTAAAAAGCTCTAATGTCCTGCATAAGTTTTTAAAATGATAGTTTACCAATAACAAAAATGCAGTTCTTCCTCTGTAGGGCTCAAATTCATTTCCTGATGGAAAACAACTTAGACTCCCATTCAGTTTCCATCCTTGAATGTGTCATGGCCTTAAGTTAATGGTAGCTCACCACAGAATCCATGTATGAGGTTTTATATGTTTAATCCTTAAAGATATCCTTAAAAGAGGGAAAACATAATTTTCTATCTCCCAAAATGACCCCTAAATATGTAGACTAATTCTTTTAATTCTTGAACATCTTCAATAATCACGGTGTAATATAAGGTTGCAATCATTTCTGAGAGGTGTTTATTAATAAAGACTGCACAATCACAAAGTTCTAATAGTCTAACTTCTAACATACTCCAGGGTCAGTAATATATTGCTCAAGGGCCCAGTCTGACCTGCTATTTTTATAAATAAAGTTTTATTGGAACACAGTCGGACCCATTTGCTAAATTAGCTAAAGCTGCTTTTGTACTACAACAGCAGTGTTGTAACTAGCCCAAATTATAAACCCTCTTAAAGTTCTGAAACCACTGTGTAAAGCTTACTTTTAATGAGTTGTTAACTCATTAAACAACAGCCATAAAGTTTAACAAATTTGCTAAAGGACTTCATTGGGCTAGAGAGATTTGGCAAGAAGTTTGCAAGGAAAGGGAGACATTTTAACATTTGCAGCACAGCAGCTGAAGTCACATTGGTTAACTTGGAGAAAGGACACAGAATTGGTAGCAACTCTGAGACATTTAACATCATCTACAAATGCCAAAGGAAGTTGGCCTAAATGATCTTTAAGTTTTTCAATCTTCCGGATTCCTTGAAATGACTTCAGTAAGCCCACATGCAAACTCGGAACCCTATGAGCACACAACTCAATAACAAATATTTCCTGGCACCCACCGAAGGTCAAGGCAGGGAAGGAAAACATTTTAGAAAAGTGGAAACCAAAATGATTACAGAAAGGTATGTGGAGCTTTACTATGTGATTCTTGAAACTCTCCTGTAACTCTGAAAAATTCAAAGTCACTCAATCGTGTCTGACTCTTTGCGACTCCACAGACTATACAGTCCATGGAATTCTGCAGGCCAAAATACTGGAGTGGGTAGCCTTTCCTTTTTCAGGGGATCTTCTCAATCCAGGGATCAAACTCTGGTCTCTTGCATTGCAGGTGGATTCTTTACCAGCTAAGCCACAAGGATAGCTCAAGAAAAGTGGAGTGGGTAGCCTATTCTTGTTCCTGCGGATCTTCCCAACCCAGGAATCGAACCAGCCTCTTCTCCATTGCAGGCAGATTCTTTACCAATTGAGCTATCAGGGAAGCCCATAACTTTGAAATTATTATCAAATAAAAAAGTATAAAAATGGTTAAAGCAATTTTACATTTTCTCACTTAAAAGGGGGAAACTTCATATTCAACTGTGTTGAATATGGTAACACAAAGACTGCCATAATGGATCTGGAAAACACATCACTCATGTTCAGTATGTTCCCTGAAGCAAGCATGCCTGCAGACTACCCTCATCCCCTCTATCCTGCATCCTAAACACCCACCTTATAAATGTAACTCTTAAATTTATTAATATCTTACTATATGGAAAATGAGCTACCTAGAAACTAAAAGGACCAAATGACAGATAAGACATTAAAGAAGCTGGAGAGGGGAGAGTAGTGGGAGGCAGAAGGAAGGCACAGGAGAAACCAATTCATCAATAAACTAGATAAACACATTCTGAATGATCACAAATATTAGCAGCTCTGTTTTAGCTCTTCTTTGGTGGAACAGGAAGGAAACTTACCCCAAGTACTTGACTCTCATACAATGTATGTACGCCCCTTATATTTTTTATGTACACATATTCCAAAAAGAGATGTGAGTTTATTTTTCTAAAATCCAAACACTAAGCAAACATTATGCTAATTGAAAAGTGCCTAGAGAGCCACACACATCCAGGTTGTTAAATATAGAAACCCACTGTAATGAGAACCATTATCTCTGGTTTCCAAGGATACCAGGGTAAGCACTACTCCTAAATTGCAGTTAATTCAGCAAAGGGCACAAAGTCATTTATATTCAGGGTCATCCCAGCTGCCAGCAGATGCAGAAGGAAGGCTAAACCGCCCTCTTTTTCTATTCTGTTCATCACCAGCTCCAGTTGCCAACCCCCACCCTCTGGTCCCAACCCTAGCCAATGATTTCTGGGTGAAATCTGGACAGTCAGCTTGTAAACAGCTACTTTCGAGAGAAAAAGGATCTACAAAGGGCAGGGCAGTCAGAGATGTGAACAGTGCCGGGGGTGGGGGTGGGTAGGGAAGGTTGGCATTCCTCTTGGTTTGTAAAAAGGACTGAAGCCTGGTTTTGTGTGCCCGCAACACTAGGGGCCCTCTTTCCTGGTGCTTATGAGGGATATGACTTAGCAAGGAAACCACCACCATCATCTTCAGGGAATTGCACAGCTAATTTCAACTCCCCGCCCCAACTAAGACTATTCAAGCTTTTAGAGTTTATCACTCTTAAACTGCCACAGTTTCTAAAATTAAGTTCATTTTCAATTTGCTCTTCTAGACTCTGGGCTTCCCAAATGGCACCAGTCATGAACAACCTGCCTGCCAATGCAGGAGATGCAAGAGACACGGGTTTGATCCCTGGGTCAGGAGACAGATCCTTGGGTGGGGAAGATCCCTTGGAGAAGGAAATGGCAACCCACTTCAGTATTCTTGCCTGGAGAACCCCATGGACAGAGGAGGTTGGCGGGTTATAGTCCATGGGGCAAAAAGAGTTGGATATGACTGAGCATGCACGCACTCTAGACTCTAGGATCTACAGTTTTCATAGGGTTACTTACAACCTGTTTCTATGGCTATAGTATAAAAACTACTTTCTGACAACTTCAGAGATATTGCCTCTGAATCATTTTGTTGTTGCTTATTCAAGGCTATTTATATCGCTTTCAACATGACAGGCATTGTACCAGGCTAAGGAGGCAGTGAGACAAATGATATCAGACTTCACTTTTGATGATCATGGAAAGGATCAGTAACAGACCATGTCACTTAGTTTAAAGAGAGGCATTTGGGACTTCCCCAGTGGTCCAGTAGTTAAGACTCTGCCCTTCCAATGGAGGGGGCATGGGTTCAATCCCTGGTCAGGCAACTAAGATCCCATGTGACCCCAGTACAATCAAGAAATAAAAATAAATAAGAATAACAAAATAATTAAAAAAAATAAAAATAGAGGCATTCCTCCTTTAGTCAAATTTACACTTACTAAAATACTGGTGTGGGATTTCACAGATACTTTAGATTTATCTTAAACTTATAGAAAGTATATACAAATTTTAAAAAGTATATGTAAAAAAACTTACAGAAAAAAAAGTATATATATATATATATGGGCTTCCCAGGTGGTGCAGTGGTAAAGAATCCACCTGCCAATGCGAGAGACGCAAGAGACTCAGGTTCAATCCCTGGGTGGGGAAGCTCTCCTGAAGTAGGAAATGGCAATCCACTCCAGTATTCTTGCCTGGGAAATCCCATGGAGACAGGAGCCTCGTGGGCTGCAGTCCATGAGGTTGCAGAGTCGGACATGACTGAGCATATACACACACACACATATATATAAAAATAATATCCAGATAAAACAGCAATCTTCCATTTACTTCCTCATCACCTGTCCATTCAACACAGGAAGACCTCCATGCAGAACTCAGCTGGGGCAGAAGAAACCAGAAGGGTCAAAAAGCTCTCTCTGCCTTCATGTGTTTCCTCCTGATGGACATGAGACTGCATCAGGCTAAGCTTCTTAGCTTAATGTGATAAGAGAGGTGAATCAGTTTGCCTGTTTTGATAATTGAGGCCTTTTGAGACTCCCCTCTTTTGTGTCAATTCCATTAACTGGAGCTGCTCCCTGCATCCAAGAGAGAGAGAACAAATGAAATACAACAAAGGTTTCTAGTAGTTATGTAACATTTACAGTATCCCTCAACAAGGCAGGTCATTTAAAAACTAACGGTTAGTACAAAAAGTACAACATGGTTCTGAAAACTTTCTTGCTATACATTTTAGACAACTTGAATACTATGTACTTAGTTGAGCTGTCCTGATTTCAGTACACAATCCTTAAAAAAAAAAAGAAAAGCTCACTTATTTTTTTGGTACCGAAATATTGTTTCTTAATCCAATAAACAAAGTAATAATGTCAAACCTTAAAACTATACAAAATGGAAAATCAGTCTCAATTCTCTTTAAAGTTAGTCATTATTTTGGTGTATTATTCTGACACCTGCTATTTCTCACAAGGGGCAACATTTTGGGGTAAGACGGCTTCGGAGAAGATTCTGTCTGAATCTGGCAGCTTGCAAAAACGCCTAAGTTGAGCAGGCCACTCTTTAACCTTTCTCCTGGTCTCACCAGAAGCTAGTGTTCTGGAGGATGAAAACACAAAACACAAGTCACTGGCAGAAACGTCATCGTCTGGTTTATCCTTTTCTGACAACACATGAGCTTTCACAAAACCTCTAACGGAAGCCTGCTTACATTAAGGAACAAACTGTATTCCCTAGCTGTGCATAATCAACTTTTTGTTTTCTTCTCATCTTCAGCACTGACAGCACCCTAATCCACCAATTCGGGAGCCCAAAACTTGGACTTGAGCCACTTGGCTCCCTGGATGAAAAAACAAAACAAAACAGCGGAAGGGTCGCCTCGTCTTTTCCTTCTATTATCCTGACACCTAAATTCTGGTCTTGCGTATCGCACAGATCTCTGAAAACACTTTCTACTAGCTCACCTCGTCCCCTGCTCCATCCTCCTCCCTCCACCTTTTCGTAGCTAGAAAGTGTCCAACTGGCAATGTTCAAATCGTAAAGGCAGCAAAAACGGCCCTGCGTGCTGTCACAAATGTCTAAAAAGTGGATTAGGGATCACCAGGGAGGGACAGCTCGGACACCCGAGGCCCCCGTCCTCCGCGCGGGGCTGGCGCAGCTCGGCTCCCTGCCCAGCCCGGAGCCCTCCGGGGCCCAGCGCAGCCTCCCCGGACCTCCCCGCTCGGCGGGGCGCCGGGGGTCCCCCGCTCTCCCGGGTACCGGACAGACGAGGGAGGGGGTGTGGCTGGGCTGCGAGCGCGCCGGGGTGGAGGTGACACCGTCACCGGAGAGTTGTCTGGGGAAGGCGACCGTACTGGGAGTGGAAGGAGACTGCCCCGAGGCTGTTTTCGGCCGCGGCGCCGGAGGAGCCGCAGCCAGTTGGTGGCGCCCGGGGCGCTCGGGGGTCCGGGGTGGGTGGGGAGAGCCGGGGCGCGGCGCCGGGCGCTCGGGGTCCCCGCGTCCCGGGACTGGCAGGTGGGAGGCGGCGGGGGCCAGGGGCGCGCGGGGCGGCGGGGCGGGCCGGGCGCTCACTCACCGATGCACAGCTGGATGGCGTAGGCGTAGTAGGACCAGCCGAGCAGGAGGCTGATGAACACCACCGGGATCCAGTAGAGCACCCGCCGGCACCGCCGCCTCACGCTGCCCGGACCCGAGGGCGCCATCTTCCAGCCGCATCCACCTGCCCAGCTCCGCTGCCGCCGCCGCCGCCCGCGGGCCTGGCTCCGGGGCGGGCTGGCCGCGCCCGGCGGCCCTGGCGGGACGGGCCCCGGGGCGGCGGCCGGGTGCGCCGCGGCCACTGCCGCCGCCGTGGCGCTAAGTCCCCATCCCGCAGCCCCGAGCCGGCGCCGCGGACTCCCCGCTCCTCAGCGCGGCGGAGGCGGTGGCTGCGAGAGGAGGGCGCGGAGGAGGCGGCCGGGAGGAGCGGACGACGAGCGGGAGGAGGAGGAGGAGGCGGCGGCGGTGGGAGCCTCCGCCCCGCCTCCGCGCGGCCCGCCCGCCCCCCGGCGTCCCCCTCTAGGCCGCCGGCCCGGCGAGGCCCGCGGCGCCCTCCGGCGTGCGCTCGGGGCACTGCCTCCGGTGCCTGCCGCGCCCCAGGCCCTAGCGCCCTCGCCGCCGGGCACCTTACGGGCATCCGAGCGGGGAGAGAAGATTTCTGCCTTGGCCATTCCATCCCCGCCCCCCGCCCCGGGTCCCTGGACCCCGACGAACCGGCCCCGCGCGGGGCGAGGACACTGGGCGGCGGCGCGGGGCGCGGAGACGCGCCGGGGAGGGGCCGCCCCGGGAGCCGCCGGCGCGGACCTGATCCCCTCGCTGGCCCAGCACGGAGCGGGCGAGATGCCACCCCTGGGGGCGCGCCACCGCGAAGTCCTCAGGCGCCCATCCAAGGTCCCCGCCTCCCGCTTCTCAGAAAGGGTCGCTTCAACTTGCGGGTCCTGGTAAACGGGGGGCAGCGAGGGCCGGGCTGGCGCATTACGGCCCGGGCGCCTCCGTTCCCACGAGGGTTTTGGGGGGACTTGGGGGTGCACCGTGCGTGAGGAGGGAGCACCTTGGGTTGGGCATCCAGAGACCCTGGAGTCAGAAACACCAATTATCTGGTCTGAGAATTTGAACTCTTTCAAGTCACTTTGTGATTGTTAGAGTAAACATTCCCACCGCCCCCTCCCGAAAGTCCCGGGGTTCCCTCTGTGTACTCTTTCAGCAGCCGCTTCTTCACTACAGTGTTTTCTTTTGTGATGGCAGTTCTAAACATAGCATATAGCTGCTTGTAAAGCCATCGCTAAAAATCCTGAAAGAATCCTAAATGTAGTGAGACCGACGTCCTGGCTTTAAGGTTGATGAAACGGAAAAGATACGAATGCTTCTGCAATTGTTTTCTTTTTCCCTTCATCTGATTATGAACGAACCTGGCTACAAGTGGAAACCAGCCCCCGCCCTCCAGTCAATATAGTGTCTCTGAATTATGTGCATAATCACTATATGTAATGTGTGCGATTTTAACAATTAATGAACACATGTGTATACACCACACAGCAACCATACTGGATGAACTTACTTCGTATTCATCTGTAGAATGAATGATCAATAAAAAGAAGTACCTATTTACATAAAGAAATTTAAGGTCTTATATCTGCGATTATCTTTCTGTGACTGGATTAAACAGCAAGCTAATCTCCCCTCCTGAAATAGCTGTTACGTTAAACACACCCACCAACTCTCTTTGCACTTCTATTTTAAAATGCATGGAAAACGCCGTCAAGTTTCTGTCAGACTTTGAATTATTGAAGTGAGATGACTTCTATCCCAGTGAATCACTTTATGTTGGTAGAAGGCCTTATACCGTTACATGGTAATGAGTATAAAAACATAACTTTTTTGGAATCCTCAACTTGATAACCTATGGATATCAAACTTATGTTCCCAGTCAGAAGACTCTAAACGTAAGAAAGTCCCTACTAGGGCTGAGGTACCTCCATAAAGATGAGAAAGTCAGCCTTGAAGGTCACTGATGAATTCTAAGGAATGAGAAATAAGGGATCAATTTTCCCAGGCTGGAAACAGTGGAAGAAAGGGCCAAGTGTGCTTCTTTAGGTATCAGATGCTATCATGTCCTCTGCTGCTTCTCTTCAAGCAGTCTTGCAGGGTTTTGTGGTCAGAAATGGAGAGTATTCTACAGTGTTCATGTCTTTTACCCTTTTGGAAGAATATGCAGGAGAATTTGAAGGAGGCTGTGCTGTTGTGCTTAGTCACTTAGTCGTGTCTGACTCTTTGTGACCCTATGGACTGTAGTCCACCAGGCTTCTCTGTCCACGGGATTCTCCGGGCCAGAATGTTGGAGTGGGTTGCCATGCCTTCCTCCAGGGGATCTTCCCAACCCAGGGATCGAACCCAGGTCTCCTATATTTCAGGCAGATTCTTTACCATCTGAGCCATTTGGAGGAGGCTTCATTTTCTTAAAGGAAATCAGCCCTGAATATTCATTGGAAGGGCTGATGCTGAAGCTGAAACTGTACTATTTTAGTCACCTGATGTGAATAGCCAACTCATAGGAAAAGTACCTGATCTGGGAAAGATTGAGGGCAGAAGGAGAAGAGGGTGTCAAACGATGAGATGGCTGGATGGCATCACTGATGCAATGGACATGAACTTGGGCAAACTCCAGGAGATGGTGAGGGACAGGGAGGCCTGGCACAGGGAGGCTTGAAGTCCATGGGGTCCCAAAGAGTGAGATGTGAATGAGCACACAAAATGTAATTTATAATATTTGAGGAATAATTGCAACCTGTTCTGAATCATCAATGAGTTCTCCAAGGGTATCAGTTCAGTTCAGTTCAGTCGCTCAGGCATATCTGACTCTTTGCGACCCCCATGAATCGCAGCACGCCAGGCCTCCCTGTCCATCACCAACTCCTGGAGTCCACCCAAACCCATGTCAATCAAGTCGATGATGCCATCCAACCATCTCATCCTCTGTCATTCCCTTCTCCTCCTGCCCTCAATTTTTCCCAGCATCAGGGTCTTTTCCAATGAGTCAGCTCTTCGCATCCAGTGGCCCAAGTATTGCAGTTTCAGCTTCAACATCAGTCCTTCCAATGAACAACCAGGACTGGTCTCCTTTAGGATGGACTGGTTGGGTCTCCTTGCAGTCCAAGGGACTCTCAAGAGTCTTCTCCAACACCACAGTTCAAAAGCATCAATTCTTCAGTGCTCAGATTTCTTCACAGTCCAACTCTCACATCCATACATGACCACTGGAAAAACCATAGCCTTGACTAGACGGACCTTTGTTGGCAAAGTAATGTCTCTGCTTTTTAATATGCTGTCTAGGTTGGTCATAACTTTCCTTCCAAGGAGTAAGCGTCTTTTAATTTCATGGCTGCAGTCACCATCTGCAGTGATTTTGGAGCCCAGAAAAATAAAGTCTGTCACTGTTTCCACTGTTTCCCCATCTATCTGCCATGAAGTGATGGGACCAGATGCCATGATCTTAGTTTTCTGAATGTATCACTCTTACCTAAAAAAGAAAATCTAGTTCATGAATACTTGTTTCTAAAGACACACAAAGACAGGATTTAGCTCTGCCTGGGCATCTCCAGGTGGCTCAGTGGTTAAGAATCCCCCTGCCAATGCAGGAGATGAGACATAGGTTCAATCCCTGAGGCAGAAGGTCCGTCTGAGAAGGAAATGGCAAACCACTCCAGTATTCTTGCCTGGAAAATCCCATGGACAGAGGAGCCTGGCGGGCTACATACAGTCCATGGGGTCACAAAAAATGGGACATGATTTAGCGACTAAACAACAACCAGGCACTAATTAGACAGGCACAAGCATGCATGCACAACTGTAAGCTCTTTGGTGAGTGGTCAACCTCTAGATAATAGTCTCTGATGAGAATGAGGAGGATAACTTAGGTTTTAGGACTAGAGAGCTCCCCCCACTGCTTTTCTTTTTATTTAGAGCTGTGCATCAATGGGAACATAATCTGAAGGTCACCGACAGTTATGAAGAAACTTCACTGGAGACTTACTCCTGAGAGAGAAGTACAGAAGGTTCAACTCACCAATTTTAGATATTCACTAATTATATCAAATTATGAATTCCATGTAATAACTTTGATAAAACTGCTATTGCCATTTATGAAAAGGCAAGTCAACCATGGCAAAGGAGAGAGTAACACAAAAGGAAAGAAGAAGGGGATGGCCTGGCAAGCAGGAGGCAGGAGAGAGTCCCTAAGAACTGTAGCTCTATCCTTACCAGGCCTCTCTGTCTCCGTGCTCCACCCACTTAGTAGTTTATGGAAATCATTTGCTTTTCAAAACTCCTATTATGACACCCTGCCCCCACCGAGAAAATGATTTATTTTGTCTCCTCCAGTCAAGATCTAATTGGAAACAATCCCCAGATTCTTCAGTCCCCAGACTTCAAATCCATCTTGTCATCCTGGTTAATACTCCAAATCTTCCTCCTGCTTCCTGATCCAGATTAAAATATTTGCTTATTGCCTTTCATAGTATGAATCAAGCACAGCCTGAACCAAGCCCAGGGAGCCCTGGACCCAGGCTGTCTCTAGGGAGCATGAACCTCCGCTCCTGCTGCCTATCGCAACCTCATCTTATCTTTTCAGTCAAACCACCTTAGAGCGGTCTGAAAACAATACTGATAGATCATCTTTCATTGTTTTCTTAAACTAAGCTTATCACTCTTTGGGGGGAAAAATCCCTTTAGAAGTCAGAGAACTATGACATCAATGACTCCAGTGATAATTTGCACTTCTGTAATAGTAGCCAAGATATTCTCTGTGGGACGTTAATAGCATGCCCAAACCACGTGTTGTCTCCGGACATAAGTTACATAAAAGCAGTCTTAGAAAGGGAACTTGGTTTAGGGGATGCGGTTCAAAGTGCTGCTCAGATATTCTTTGGTTCTCAGAGATTTATAGTGTACAATTAACCTGGAGTGGAATAGATTGGAATATAATGGGAGAGAATTGCAAAGGCCTAACGAGTGTCTGGTGGATTGGGTCAAAACATTGAGAAAATTGTAGAGTGGGAAAAACTCTGGCTTGACTTGGAAGCCCTGTGGGATGTCTGTTCAGTCACTGAGCCATGTCCAACTCTTTGCGACCCCATGGACTGCAGCAACCAGGTTTCCCTGTCCTTCACCATCTCCCGGAGTTTACTCACTCATGTTCATTGAGTCGGTGATGCCATCCAACCATCTCATCCTCTGTTGTCCCGTTCTTCTGCCTTCAATCTTTCCCAGCATCAGGGTCTTTTCCAGTGTGGGATCTCTAAGGTAGTGTTAATAGCATCTTGCCACGAGATGGCAGGCGCGCGCCATGCAGTGCAGCTCTACTGACGGTTTCATAGAGATTTCAATGGCATCAGCCATTAGTTTAACCATGCCAATTACAAATTATGAATTATAACTTCACGACCAATTATATATACTTGTAACTAATTATAATTATAATTATACAATTTTATGCTATAATTTAGTGGCTAATGATTAATAAAAGCCATATTCAGAAAATTGAAAACAATTAAGAGAACAATTTTTCAGTTTAGCAAATCGTTCTGTTTCTGCTTCCACTTCTTTTCAGGTGGCTAAGGTTAATCTCTTTAGAAATAAAGTTGGAACTTTTCATTTAAATGAATGCTTTTGTCTACACCGACCCTCATCCCTTGCACCCTAAACAGGGTTAGAAAGCTGTATCTATGAACCCAAAAGGTGAGCAGATATTTCCTCTTCATGGACTGGCAGGATCTTAGAGTGGGGACACAATGGCAAAAAGTTCAATTAGAAGTGATGAAGCATGGCCACTGTGGAGTTGAGAGTTCAGTGGCCAGCAGAGAGTGACCAGGGGAGGCAGTGAGGTGGCAAGTGTCCAGCGGTGGCAAGGCCACAGTGGTATCCTCGGAGATTGCCAGTTCAAGTTCGATTCTCCAGGCGTCCAGCTGATTCTGTGCGGTGTATACACACCTACAGAAACATTTTTTTTGTGTGTAAGTCCACGAGCATTGACTTGTATTTGCAACAAGAACCGTGCCTGGAGCATGGTTTTAACCTCATTCAGCATCCCGTTTCTTAAAGGGTCATGGAGGCTGAGGCGCTACGAGAAATAGAGACACAGGAACGGGGGCACAGAGGTTCCTACTTGGTGCTTTCAAATCAGTCTCCAGACCTGCACTGTCCAGTAAGTAGCCACCAGTCATGTGTGGCTAGTCAACGTTAAATTACAATCAGTTAAAGTAAAATACCATAATCCCATTTCCTTAGTTGGAATAACCATGCATCAAGGGCTCATAGCCAGATGACAATAGTGGCCACTGAAATGGACAGTGAGAATCTAGAACATTTCCATCATCACAGAGGGTTCCATTCAACGGGCTGCTTAGATATCTACTCTGTCTGAATATTCATGAGGCAAGCCATATGTTTATAACTGCAAGGGAAAAATTATCTCTAATTATAGCTTTACTGTTTTATAGAAACAAAAAACTCAGAGCTAATAGGAAGTTAACAGAGAAGTCTGGCGTGCTGCAATACATAGGACCGCAAAAAGTCGGAAACAACTTAGCAACTGAACAGCAACGGGGAAGTTGAAGACACTTTAGGTTAATAGTATTAGGAGCTTCCTTCTCTTGAAGATGTGAATCTAAAGAGCCAAGAGCTAGCTGTACCACACCAGAGGGACAAGAGGTCACACTCTAGATTCTTCCACTTGAGGTTTATGTACAAATAATCACTATCAACAGCTAGTGGAGGTGATGGAATTCCAGCTGAGCTATTTCAAATCCTAAAAGATGATGCTGTGAAAGTGCTGCAGTCAATCAGCAGCAGCCACAGGACTGGAAAAGATCAGTTTTCATTCCAATCCCAAACAAGGGCAATGCCAAAGAATGTTCAAACTACTGCACAATTGCACTCATTTCACATGCTAGCAAAGCAGTGCTTAAAATTCCCCAAGCCAGGCTTGAACAGTACCTGAACTGAGAAATTCCAGATGTTAAAGCTGGATTAAGAAAAGGCAGAGGAACCAGATATCAAAGTGCCAACATCCGTTGGATCATAGAAAAAGCAAGAGAATTCCAGAAAAACATATGCCTCATTGACTACACCAAAGCCTTTGACTGTGTGGATCACAACAAACTGTGGAAAATTCTTAAAGAGATGGGAATACCAGACCATCTGACCTGCCTCTTGAGAAACCTATATGCAGGTCAAGAAGAGACTATTTGAACTGGACATGGAAAAACAAACTGGTTCCAAATTGGGAAAGGAGTACATCAAGGCTGTATGTTATCACCCTGCTTATTTAACTTTTATGCAGAGGACATCATGCGAAATGCTGGGCTGGAGGAAGCACAAGCTGGAATCAAGATTGCCGGGAGAAATATCAATGACCTCAGACATGCAGATGACACCACCCTAATAGCAGAAAGTGAAGAGGAACTTAAGAGCCTCTTGATGAAAGTGAAAGAGGAGAGTGAAAAAGCTGGCTTAAAACTTAACACTCATAAAATGAAAATTGTGGTATCCGGTCCCATTACTTCATGACAAATAGATGGGGAAACAATGGAAACAGTGACAGACTTTATTTTCTTGGGCTCCAAAGCCACTGCAGGTGGTGACTGCAGCCATGAAATTAAAATATGCTTGCTGCTTGGAAGAAAAGCTATGACCAATCTTGACAGCATATTAAAAAGCAGAGACATTACTTTGCTGACACAGGTCTGTCTAGTCATAGCTATGGTTTTTCCAGTATTCATGTATGGAAGTGAGAGTTGGACCATAAAGAAGGCTGAGCGCTGAAGAATTGATGCTTTTAAACTGTGGTGTTGGAGAAGACTCTTGAGAGTCCCTTAGACTGCAAGGAGATCAAAACAGTCAATCCTAAAGCAAATTAATCCTGAATATTCATTAGAAGGACTGATGCTAAAACAAGCTCCAATACTCTGGCCACCTGATGTGAAGAACTGACTCATTGGAAAAGACTCTGTTCTGGGAAATACTGAAGATAGGAGAAGGGGACAACAGAGGACGAGATGGTTGGACGGTATCACTGATTCAACGGACATGAGTTTGAGCAAGCTCTGGGAGTAGGCGAAGGACAGGGAAGCCTGGTGTGCTGCAGTGCATGGGGTCACAAAGAGTCAGACACCACTGAGTGACTGAACAACAACTACTACTTTCAAAGGATATGCAGGGGAAAATGTATTACAATGCTACACTCAAATTCCTACCCATAAAGCTACATCTTGGGTTTAGTCTTTCATCCCAAAGTGCTTGACACAGCCTTATTTGGGGATAACTCCAGCCTTCAAGCACAGAATCATGTGTCTTCATCCAGCGGCCATCAAGATCCTTTCTGTTCTTTTGGTTGAGCAGATAATAAGCAAGGGGACCCGAAGAACAGTTGGTTATATTCAGCACTATTTCTGGCAAGCTGTAGGCTAGATTGGTCATGCTGGATTTTCTGTATGGCAGATGTGGGAGGAGGTGGAATTAATATGTCTTGCCCAGCGGTCTGTACAAACTCACACTGGCTCTGGCTCAAGACATGCTTTTGTCCTGCTATATATATTATATATATTCAATGGTTAGTATTAATAAGTATTTCAAGTGTTGTCAAAGATTTTAAATGAAACTTAAGAGATCAAGCTCACATTGCAATTTTTTACTGTGGAAGAAAAAAAATCTAACCAGAGTTTTCTCAGGTCTTTAAAAAAATGGAGAATAAATATTTAATGATATTTAACAAAAAAAGGCATGTTGGCTTCGAATTTGTAGTAGAAAAAATTTTGATTATTGGAAATTCTTCCATCAGCTAGAATTTACTCAGTGTCCAAGTTATGGTTTATACCTTAGACTTTTTGCATGAATGCTAAGTTGCTTCAGTAGTGTCTCTTTTGTGACTCTGTGGACTGTAGCCTGGCAGGCTCCTCTGTTCGTGGGATACTCCAGGCAAGAATACTGGAGTGGGTTGCTATGCTTCCAGACTCAAGGATCAAACCCTTGTCTGAGTCTTCTGCATTGGCCGGTGGGTTCTTTACCACTGGCATCACCTGGGAAGCCCTAGACTCTTTGAGTCTACGATGTGATGCTTGGACACTCCCAATTCTGAATTTCTCTGGACTGTATCACTGGTTGATAAAACCTTTCTCCATTTGCTTATATTTCAGTCTTTTTGATAATCAGTCATGCTATGAAATGCTATAATAGATTGGCAGTGGAATATCAATAACTTTTATATGAGACAACATGGATGTTTGGTTTTTCAAGCACTCTATATAGTGGTTGAAAGTTCAAAATCCCAGTGATTAAGGTTCTGGATTTTGTGCTTTAAACCAAGTAATGGGTTTGGGTAATACATTTTCATTCTTATAAGCTTTCTCTTAAACTCTATAAAATAGTGAAGATAACATTTTTAATTCCCAAGTGGAAAAGATTCAACAATTTGCATGGTCATCTTGTGCATTGTTCAAAATATTAATTTAATCATAATGTAGAAATTATACAATTGAAAAATATTTTCGATGGATATAAGGTAAATTGGACTTTATATACAATGTGATAATGAAACTTTCACAGTGGTAAAGATGGTCACCTATAGAAATTTATAATTAATCTTTAATTAGCAGGAATATGAACACACATACGTGAATGCAAATTTCAGTGACTTAAGCTAATGTTAAAAGCATCAGTATTCTATTATTTTGTTACATATAGAACACTGCAGTGACTTATACTGCCTGCAACACTGGAATAAAATATCTAGTTTAACTAAGAGTAGTATTTAACTTTGTTTATAAAAAGATCAGTTGTAACTATAATCATTACAAAAAAGCTGAAGTTTCCAACATGTTTATAAACTATAAAAATCATGGTTCTATTGAGGCTGCTTTACTGTCAGTAGGGGCTTTAAAAGATAAAGTCTTAATAAATCCATTCAACAAATTTTGATGGCTTCCTGTTGAGGTATTATGATGGGTGGAGATTACATGGTGAGCAGCAAAGCAAAGCAAACCAAATCAAATGAAACTCAACCCAACAAGGAGCTTACCTTGGTGAGATTCATGGTTCAGCTAAAGGATATGTCCACTTCTACATGTCTTATTTCAAAAGAAATAACTTTACCAGGGGGAGTCACTGGTGTGCATTTTATTGAAAATGTTCTGGCTTGTGTACATATTGTCTAAACTAATATAAAACCTGGTATAAGACATGCATGAACAGATGCAAGAATCAGTATGAATTGCAGTGATCTAAAATGCAGGCAGTGTGTGTGTGTCTAAGGGTGAAAATGTCCATAACCAGTGTGATATCTGCACATGTTTATGTGAACAGTTTGATTGCCAAAATATATAGTCCTCAAACATTGTTGATATACATTTTTAGTACAGAGGTATAATTGTAAAATCTTTAGAATCTTCTCATCAGAGCATCTCCCAGCTAATTTAAATAATCCCCATATGCTAGGCGTTTCCACTTACTCTTTCAGATCCAATTTCTTCCCTTCTTTGTGTTATGTATAGGATCACCTTTTATCAGATAAGTCCGTCCACTCTGGAGTCTGGTTGGTTCCATCAGTGGGAGGTGGGCAGGTGATCTAGAGAGTCAGAGAATAGTATGGGGTTGTTTGTTTCACTTCCTGGAGCCCGATCACTAAAGATCACAGCTTCCATGAGCTACAGCTAGTCTCTCCTCTGCCTCTTCAAGACAAAGCAGGGTGAGTATCTAACTCCCTAGAGTGTTCAACCATACTCTGTCTCCGTTAATTAAATTCTCAACTAATTACCACTTTTTTTTAGTGTGTCACCACTTTCCTACTCTTTCATCACTAACATAATTGCTCTGAATCTTTTGCAACCCCGTGGACTGCCAGGCTCCTCTGTACATGGAATTCTCCAGGCAAGAATACTGGAGTGGGTTGTGATTCCTCTCTCCAGGGGATATTCCTGACCCAGGGATTGAACCCAGGTCTCCTGCATTGCAGGCAGATTTTTTTTTTTACCGTATAAGCCACCAGAGACTTAACCCCTTAGAAGTCTACCTAAAATCTGACCACAGTCTGTTTTTTGCTACATAGGAAAAAAAAATACAAAAATGCCTATTGAATCCTTATTTAGAAAGTCAGTATTATATTGAATTATCTTTTAAAATAAAAAATAATCATAACAAAATTACACATTACAGAACAATACAAAACAGAAGTCTTGGAAACAGCTACACTACAGAAAATGTGGAAACAGAAAGACAAACCTCCCATGATTTCACCATTGTTGTTATTTTGGTATGTTCCCATCTGATCTATTTTTTATGCATATTTTTTCAATGTACAATTTACTGTTCTTTCCTATAAATATTTCATCATAAATGTTTTTCGTGTTAATATACAGGCTTCTGAGTGATTTTAAATAGTTGCACAGTATTCTCTTCCATAGAAGTACTGTAATTCATCAAACCATTCTTCCATTGCTGTATAGTTAGGTGTGTTTTCTAATTTTTCTGGTAAAACATAATGTAAATAGCTTAGCTTGTATAGCATTCTCTTGTACCTTATTGTTTTCTTTGAATAAAATCAAATATTTTGAATAAATCAAGGAGTCAGAGTTTGAAAAAAAATATGCAGTTGTACTGAATTTTAAGTATGTCTACAAATTCTTTGATACTCCTCCTTTCAAGAAGTGGAGGTTAATTCTCTTCCTTTTGAGTGTGGACCAGACTGAGTGACCTACTTTTAATGAACAGAATAAAGCAGAATTGATGGTGGATGGCTTAAAAATCTAGGTTAAAAAAGACACTGTGACTTCCTCTTCTCTCTTCCAGATCACTTTCTCTGGGAGAAGTTAGCTGCTATGTCAGAAGCAGACCTCTGGAAGGGCCATAGCAAGGGACACAAGCTTCCCATCAACAGTCATGTGAGTGAATCTTCCTGGAAGTGGATATTCAAGCTCTGGTCAAGTCCTCAGTGTCTCTACCATAGCATGCAGTAGAAGTGAGAGAGGGAAACTTCAGAAACTAGGTCCTAAGACACACTGTGCCTCTCCCCTCTCTCTTGGATCATTCATTCTGGAAGAAGTGATCTGTCATGTCGTGAGCAGCTCTGTGGGTTGGCCTAAGTGGCAAGGAACAGAGTGCTCCAACCAAGAGCCATGTGGGTGAGCTTGCTCGGAAGTCGATCCTCCAGTTCCAGCCATACTTTCAGATGACTGTAGTCTTAGCTGTCAGCTTGATTGCTCATCATGGGGACCCTGAGCCAGAATCACCCAGCTAAGCTACCCTTGAATTCCTCTCAGTAATTGTGTGAGATAATACACATTTTCCTAGACCACTGCATTTTGGGGTAATTTGTTACACAGCAGTAACTAACAGAGCAGCAAAGGAAATGCTGTTTTGCAGCATTTGTCTAAATAAGTTCAAATATGGGACACTTAGTGAGCATTGCAATTCGTGATAATCATGGCAAATTATTGCCACTAAAGGTATACAGAAAAAGCTGGTGAGAGCCATGGGGAGAACAAATGAGGAGAGAAAAGAAGAGGGAAGAGGGGAAAAAAGAAAGAAGGAATAAAAGAGAAAAAGCAAGAGAGGGACATGGGAAAGGTGACTATATGTCTTAGTTTTCCCAGGACAGTCCCCGCTTGTGGTGTGATCCTGGTGTCATTATGAATGAGTTCCCTTTCATTTTCAAACATATCCTGGTTTGCATGATCAATTATCTGACTCTAGATACAGGCCAGTTTTCTGTCTTGCGGTTCCTTTCCCCCATGCCTCATTGATCCCTTCTCAGCAGTCTGCTCAGAAGCCTGTTTCTCACCCAACCATAGCTGCCACTGACACCTCTTCTAGGTGTACTCTTCCTAGAGGAAGTCTCTCTCTGCTTCCCAGTAATCAAGTGTCACAGCAAGTAATTTATCACAGCAGTTAAGAGACTGACTCAGGAATTAGGCAAACTGGGGTCTGACTCTTGATTTGATACTTAATGGCTATTTGACTTTAAGGGAATTACTTAAATTCTTTAAGCCTCAGATATAAGCTGGGAAATATATTAGTATCTAGTACCTCACAGGGTTGTTGAGGATATTAATGAGATTATGTAAGAAATTCTCAGCCTCGTGCCCAGCCTATAGGGAGATGTTATATACACAGAGCATGTGTATATGTGTATACTGTTCTTAAGTATTTTATATGCATAAGATATATGATGAATATATGTTAGCTACTGTCAGCATTTACTGTCACAGAAGGCAAATTCATTTCATTGTGGCAGAAGCAATTTAGTTATGTGTTTTACTAGGAAACTCTCAAGTATGTGAGTAATTGTATTTATTAGTTTTAATATTGGAAAGAAGAGGCACAGCTTAGGAAATGTGTTAAGGAGTAAAAGTAAAAGTCAGGCAAAGACTGTGTTCTTCAGGCTGGATATGCCTTACTTTATTTATTCACATATTCCATAGGTTTACCCACTTATTCTTTCAACAAGTGTGTACTGATAATTCACCAGATCCCAGGTACTATGCTAAGGGCAGGATTGAGCAATGCTTTTCAACAAGAATAAAGCTTCATTCCCATTTCTTGAATATTACATTAAAAAGATATAAAAGATGTTTGTGTGGGACTATGAGTGACAAGGGATCTGCAGGCAAATTTTAAATATATACATATTTTATGTTTTTCAGGTTGAGTGGATTTTATTCTAAATTAGCTTTGAGCAATTGAAGCTATTTTCTACTATAAAAAGCAATGCATTTTAGTTTTTGACTTCATGTTGTTGTTTTTTAAAAAGAGTCAGAAAAACCAAATTATGTGAATATATAATTTGGAGTCCTGAAATATCAGCAGAAGGAACTGAAGAGATGGAATTTTCTTTTTAGCCGTAGGCATTCTGCTTTTCTGTTTTTAGAAGCAAGAAAAACTAGTAGACAGAAACAGTCCTAGGTACATGGACTATATATTTCACACGCGCAATATAAAATATTCAATAAAGTTAAGAAGGTGCCTGGAAACCAACAGGATTCAGTAGACGGAGATAGTGTCAACAGCTACAACAGGAAGTACGTACAGGATCGGTTTAAAGTGCTTGGCTATATTTATCAAAAGAAAATTTTTAAAAGATACTTTCTTCTTGCTATTTTTAGTCCACTTTAACAATGAATACCACTTTATATTTTTCAGTAGCTCATGAATTTTTACCTTTGTGTTAATCCTCATGGCTAAGTTGATGAACCTGATTACAAATAAGCACATTTTAAATGAATAGAGATATCATTTAGGAATAATAATAACTAACATTGTCTGTTTGCTAAAGTCAGCTCTCTACAGGCAATTTCTCATTTAATTTTCACAACTATCCTAAGACTCAGCTGCCATTGTCACCTCATCTTACATACAAAAAAGTTTAGATATGTAAAAGGCAGTAAGAGCGTTGCTTAACTACAAAGGTAGAACGTGACAGTCAGGATCTGAACCACTGAAGCTGACTCAAGACCACACCATTCTGAATGGATGGGCTAACTGTATCTCACCTGTTCATGGATATTTTCCAGTATGTCCTTTTTGACAATGGCACCCCACTCCAGTACTCTTGATTGGAAAATCCCATGGATGGAGGAGCCTGTTAGGCTGCAATCCATGGGGTCGCTAAGAGTTGGACACGGCTGAGCGACTTCACTTTCACTTTTCACTTTCATGCATTGGAGAAGGAAATGGCAACCCACTCCAGTGTTCTTGCCTGGAGAATCCCAGGGACAGGGGAGCCTGGTGGGCTGCCGTCTATGGGGTCGCACAGAGTCGGACGTGACTGAAGTGACTTAGCATAGCATATATGTCATCTTGAATTCTGCCTTAAGTCTTTTCTCATTTTCTCAATTTTATTCAAGCATCATTTAACTTTATAATTATGCAGGTCCACACCTGTCTGAATGATACACTGACTCATACATTTAGTTGAAAGGTTGAAACCAAATTGACTTTTAAAAATACCACAGGAACCTAATTGAAAAATTTCATGAATCATCTTAATGAGAAAATGGCACCAGGATATCAAGTACAGACAACCTCAGACAATTGCTTTTTGAAAAGGGCTAATCAACCACCTATTCACCTTGAATGAAAAATGCCTCTCTAGCAAGACACTGACAACAGTGATTACTGAAGCACTGGATGTAAGAACCATTGCAATGGCTTTTAAAGAATTGTTCCTTATTCTTTTCTTCTGTTTGGAGATGATTTGTCTATTTATTACTGGGGTGACCAGTATTCTTTCCAGTATTGGGTACATTACAAAGTTGACTTTGTTATTTGCTAGTTCTTGCTTTTTTTCTTTCTTTTCTTTTCAGCTGTCATACATTTCCTTCCTTAGTTTGTTCCAAGGTTAGGTTATCTACTGGGGCTTTCCTGGTGGCTCAGATGGTAAAGAATCTGCCTGCAAGGCAGGAAACTCAGGTTCAATCCCTGGGTCGGGAAGATACCCTGGAGGAAGAAATGGCAACCCATTCCAGAATTCTTGCTTGGAGAATTCCATGGACAGAGGAGTGTGGTGGGCTACACTCCATGGGGTTGTAAAGCGTCAGACACAACTGAGCAACTAACACTCACTCACTAGGGTATCTGTTACAGTTGTTTGCCCAGAGCCCACAGCTCAAACCCACAATTGAAGGTATGTTCTGTGGGTCTTTTAAACCCCTTTTTACCGAAATCCCTTCTGCCTTGTGAAATTTAAACGTTATAACATATTGCTATGATTTATTCTTTATAAATTTACATTCTGCTTTAGTTATAAACTTAACTTCATACATTTTCTAAAAAGTGAACCCAGTTGGCATTTTTTTGTTAAGTAGGGTCCCTAAGTCACATAGTCAATACTCAAGTGGTCAGTTCAGACCGTCCATCAAAACTGCTCTCTGGACATCAAGTTCTCCTAAGGCCTTAATGCTGTGCTGTTGCCATACACCTTGGGTGTCATGAGCAGCACACTTACCACCTGAGCCTTCTTTTCTCTTGTTTTTTTTTTCTAACACAGAAACCATTTTCTCCATTAGTGTTTTGAGAAACTCAAAGTCCACTCCCAAGTAGCATAAAATATTATTCTTTTGTTTTTTTACCATCCTGGATCTCACCAAACCTACAGACACCCCTGTACAGTGGCCCCAGTGTCCACATTTCAGGGAAGGACTGGCTACATAATTTTTGGAGCCTCGTGCAAAATGAAAATGCAGGGCTCTTTGTTCAACAAAGCAGAAAAAAGGGCTAAGGTATTAAAATATAAAGCTTTTTCTTCCTTCCATAGTCTCTCAGAATGTTATGATGTTTTTAATTGGCTATTTAATGTCATCTTAAGTAAATAAAAATTTTAAATTTTAAGTTATTTGCATGACTCTTACCATTCACCTTTATATTATGCAGTGCCTGTTTAAGGTGCAAATATCAGAGCATTTACCTTCTATGTGAAATCACTGAAATAATACAACTCATATTTAATGGTACAGCTTCTGAGAATGCTTCTGAGGCATCGCGAGTCAGACTCAGGAAGGCTGGGAGGAGGAAGAGAAGCTTCATCCAGCATCAAGCAAGCCAAGGGCATACTCCTTCCAGTACGGGGATGCTTCCAAGGTGAGTGCGCACCTCACAGGTGTCCTGGGCCCCCATCCTGTGACTCAGGGTACACGCGCACCTGCTCATGCTGGCTTCTGGAAAGATGCACCAGGCTTTAGCTCGGGGAGCACCTTGGAGAAGTTCAGACAGTTATTTCTTCTTCCTATAGGCGTGGTACCCCAACCCATAGTGGATAAGCCACCCTCAGGGTATTGAGATGTCAAAATTAAAAAGCTCCCAGTTCATCTAATCAAGCCATGCCCTTTGGCTGGCTGCCCGCTGAGGCACCATGGCACCACTAGTCCAGGGCATGATGGTCTCCACCATACTCTGCCCCAAGGCTCTGACTGGTGTGGGTGCCTTTCCCCATTCCTACCCATACCTACACACAGACCCCTGCCAAGGCACTGGATTCTGGAGGCAGTTGCTGCTCAGGGTGGGGAGGGTGAAGCTGGGCAAAGGAGAGGGTGGCCAAGAACCCATCCTGGGGAGTGGGAAGGAGGACTGGGTGTGAGCAGAGGCTCTAAGCCCCTGCACAAGCTCCAACGTCTCACTGACTTCATTCACAAAACAAAAATCCAAAGGTAACATTATTAATTTCAAGATGGTGAGTGCAGGGCTAAGCATTTTATATAAATTTACTTTCTATGAATTATCTCATCTCATCCTTATAACATGGGGCAGATACAATTTTTAGCTCTAATTTAAGAGATAAGGAACCTGATATAGGAAAGGCAACCTGTCTAAGACCAGGAAATGAAAGAATGGTCTACTGTGATCAGAGTTTATGATGATAGTGTATGATCATTTAATACTAGGAAGCCTATAAAGCAGATATATTGCATGTGGAGATCAAACTGGAAAAATGTTTAATTATCTCAGTTGAAGCTGAAAGGCATTTGAGATGATTCAACACTCATTCCTTTTTTCAAACTCATCCAAAATAAGGAAATAAAGGATAGTTTAACATGATAAACTATTTGTCTCAGATTGACAGGAAAATATTACGCTTAATTTGAAACATTAGATATAATCCTATTGAAACAGGAAATCAAAAGATTCCTGCTATTGCTATTAGTATTTTACATTCTTCTGAAAGCTATACTCAATGCAATAATAAAGGAAATAGAAATATGAGCAGTAAGATAGGAATGGCAAAGACAGTTACTATCATTTGCATATAATATGACTGACCAACAGAAAACTCAAGAGAATCAATAGAAAAAAAAAATGTCAGAACTAGTAGGAGTTAAGTGGCTGAATAAATCAAATTGCTTTCCCATATACCAACAGTAATCAGATAGAAAATCTAATGGGAAAAATTCCAACTCTTAAAAGCAACTGTAAGTATGCAGTAATCTAGAAACTAGTAATCTAGATCCCTAAGTATGCAGGATCTAGAAAAGACCTTCTAAGTATGACTTAGATAGCAAAAGCCATAAATCTTGAGAATAAATAACTGAAATAATTGTTCCTGGGTGGGACAAATGTATTGTAAAGGCATTGTAATGTTCCCAGGTCTCAGGAAGTCCTGAGAACCAAGAGAGCTGAGGGTTTAGTTCTAGTCCAAAGGCTGGCAGGCTCAAGAGCCAGTGTTTCAGGTCCAAGGGAGGCAGGCAGGAGGAATTCTGTCTTACTTGGAGGAGAATCAGCCTTTTTGTTTTATTCAGACCCTTGACTGCTTGGATGATGCCCACTCACACTAGAGAAGCAATCTGCTTTACTCAGTCTACTGATTTAAATGTTCAGTTCAGTTCAGTTCAGTTCAGTCGTTCAATTGTGTCCGACTCTTTGCGACCCCATGAACCGCAGCATGCCAGGCCTCCTGTTTATCACCAACTCCCGGAGTTCACCCAAACCCATGTCCATCGAGTTGATGATGCCATCCAACCATCTCATCCTCTGTCCTCACCTTCTCTTCCTGGCCTCAATCTTTCCCAGCATCAGGGTCTTTTCCAATGAGTCAGCTCTTCGTATCAGGTGGCCAAAGTATCGGACTTTCAGCTTCAACATCAATCTCATGCAAAAAAAACACTCTCCCAGAAACACCCAAAATACTGTTCGACCAAGTATCTGGGTACTCCATGACGCAGTCAAGATGAAACCAAAAAAATTAACATTACACCTCTATAAGCTGAGTTTTCTGTTGGTCAGTCATGTTATATGCAAATGATAGTAACTGTCTTTGCCATTCCTGTATTATTGTTCATATTTCTATTTCCTTTATTATTGCATTGACTATAACTTTCAGAAGAATGTGAAATACTAATAGTGATAGCAGGAACCTTTTGATTGCCTCAGTAACTTCTCCTTTTTGTGTATCAGTTTGGATAGTCTGTATTTCTCTGCCTTCATGTTTACTCATCCTTTCTTTCTCTGTCTCAAATCTTCTATTATGTCCATGTGATGAATTTTTATTGTAAATGTTATCTATTTCAATCTTGGAGTTTCCATTTGGTTATTTTTCATAGTTTTAACTTTACTGTATGTAATTCCCACTTCTCTCATTATGTTCATCCTTTCCTTTAAACCTTTTAAATACATTGGGTTCGCCAAAAATTTCATTTGGGTTTTTCCATAACATCTTACAGAAAACCCAATACTTATAAGAAATTTTTTAAAGTTCGTATCTACTAACTCAAACATTTGTTTCCATTGACTGCTTTTTCCCCTGGTTAAGGGTCACATTTTCTTGCTTAGGATATATGCTTGTTCACTTTACAGCAGATATTATGGATATTTTTTCTTTTACTTTTTTGTTTTTGTGAGTATTTGTACTGTCTTTTTTTTTTTAATATTTGCTAATTTATTTCTGGCTGTGCTGGGTCTTTGTTGCTGCACACAGGCTTTCTCTAGTTGTGGCGACCAGAGGCTACTCTTCAATGGGGTGCACGGGGCTTCTCACTGCAGTGGTTTCTCTTGTTGCAGCATTGGCTCCGGGTACGTGGTCTTCAGGAGATGCACTTGGGTTCAGTGGTTGTGGCTCACAGGCTCTAGAGTGCTGGCTGAGTAGTTATGGCGCATGTGCTTAGTTGCTCCGTGGCATGTGGGATCTTCGAGACCAGGAATCAAATCTATGTTCCCTGCATTGGCAAGCGGATTCTTAATCAGTAGACCATCGGGGAAGTCCTGTTGTGGATATTTTTGAAAATACAGATTTTTGCTATTTTCCTTTAAAGAGTACTGAATTTTGTTTTGGTGGGTAGTTACTATACTGGCAGATCAGCTTGCTCCTATTGAGTATTAATTTTAGGTTTTATTATGGTCTAGAGTAGTCTTACTCCTAAGGCATGTCCTTACTTTAATTCTTGGGTTGTTTGGTGAGGACTTTACATGCTTGATGATTTAAATTCCAGTGTCTCCCAGCCCTGTGTGACCTCCAGGAGCTGTTTTCTCATCTCATTTCTTTCATCTTCTGTTTTCTGTTTGGGCTTCATTTCTCTCTGTTGCAATTTGGAAAGTGCTTCTAGGCAGCAAGCCAGAGTGAATGTAGAGATCGCTGCATGAATGTCCTTCCTATCAAGGATCAAAGCCTTGAAGTATTTGCTGCACAATGCTATAGTTTCTGCTGCTGCTGCTGCTAAGTCACTTCAGTCATGTCCGACTCTGTGCGACCCCATAGACAGCAGCCCACTAGGCTCCCCCGTCCCTGGGATTCTCCAGGAAAGAACACTGTAGTGGGTTGCCATTTCCTTCTCCAATGCATGAAAGTGCAAACTGAAAGTGAAGTCACTTAGTCGTGTCTGACTCTTCTCGACTCCATGGACTGCAGCCCACCAGGCTTCTCCGTCCATGGGATTTTCCAGGCAAGAGTACTGGAGTGGGGTGCCATTGCCTTCTCCGATAGTTTCTGACAGAACACTAACTCTAATACCAGTTAGTCACAACTGGACCCACAACTCTTGATTGAGTTTTTGATTTAATGCCTGTAGGTTCCCTATCATTCTAGTTTCAAGCACCTGTGAACTTTGTTGCTCTGGCCTGAGATCCTCACCTATGTTCCTGGTTATTTCCAGGGAGTCCAATTTAGGCTACGAGCTACCTTAATCTACCTAGTTAATTGGGGCTTGGCTCATGGATTATTTAAAATTTTCCTTTTACTTTTTGGGGGGAGGGGAGTCTAGCTATCATGGAGGAAAAGTTAACTTCTGAGTCTCTTAAAATATTAGGGAGCAAAAACACAAGCATTAACATTATAATCAGAAAAATAACAGAAAAGGACAACAGGTATCTGTATGAATTAGTAATGTACATATTTATGTGGTAATTAATCACTATGAGAAATTGAGTTATTAGTATAATCTACTCAGCATTTTGTGCTGCTTAATTTATTTCTCAAGTTCAGATACTAGCTAAAGGACACTTTCCATAGACTTGAATCTTTGTAAATTTTAGGAAAACATATTTAAGTTGACAAATGAAGACTGACATTTGGCCATGCTTTAATAGGCTGAACACCAAGCAAATCCTATTCCTTTATTTGTTCATTTTGCAATAAGTCTTGACATCACCTTCTCCACTTTCTTAAATTTGCTTACTTAGCAGGGCACAATGCAGTTCTGATGTGCAATCTGATTTCAAAAGAATCTTTGAGACAGCTAATCTTCTGTACACTCACTGTAATTAAATATTACAGCACAAATGGTACATAAGATACTCACCTTCTTGAGAACCTCTTAGCACCAAAGAGCAACGACATAAAAAAAAGTATAGATTTTCAGCGTGTTTTTTGGGTAGATTTTTCAGCTTGAACTTTTAACTCTTATAGCACCTAGAGCTTACAAGGAATAAAGCATTATATACCATGGATTAGAAATATTTTTATTAGTTGTCTTTCCTTCTGTCCTAAACTCTCATTTTACCACATTTTAAAATCTGCTAGAAGATGAATCTCCTCAACTGTCAAGCTGCCTGCTCCATCCTTGAAAATATGCAATAGGAAATGCTGCACTGAATTAGACTAGTGGTCCAGTTCAGTTCTTTGTCTCTTCGGTAAACATCACCAAAATACATTTTGTAAGAGAGTATGGCTGCTATCTTTAACTTTCAAATCCAATAACTGATATCCACTGGCTTTCCTTTATCAATTAATGTCTTTCTCATCCCTGCCATCCAAGCTTAAATATGTGGTGGTTCCATAAGTCCACAATCACCATTATACTTTAATTTTTCTTAAAACTGTTATTATCTGGTTCAAGAAGAGGTAACTTAACTCTGGATTTGGTAAATAAATCCATCTAGCACATGACTTTCATGATTTAGTTTCATTTTTTTCCAGACTGAGGTCCTAAGTTTTTAAAATATGCTTTTCTCGAAAAAGTAAACAAAGACATGGTGAAAACATTCAAATCGCTCAATAACAGCTCATTAAATATATGAGCTTATGGCTCCCTTCATTAAATATACCTATGGCTCCATCTTCAAAGGGCCTTCTGAAAAAAACAGTAGCTAGGCTGTGGACTACCCGGTAGGAGAAATCTGACCAGGCAAAGAGAAAAAGACCTAGCAATACTGATAGTCAAGGTGCCTCGCCTGAAATGGCCCTGCCAAAACAGCAGTGAGCAGAACCCATCAACCAAAACTCATTCCGTGCACACAGCTTCCAATTTGTTTTAAAATACAAACGTACAGCAAAAGAAGACCAGAGATTTGAGAAAAACCTTTAATATGAGACACCCAAAACACAAACAGGATAACGGAATGAGGCAATGAAGAGAGAAGAAAACTTCAAAGAAACAAATTAAATAACCAAAGAGAATAAAAGCTAGGAATATACAAAACATGAACAGCAGACAATAAAAAGTAAATTCAGAGAAAAAAAGTTTTCCTATACATACATACTTATGATACGGATGAATTTACAAATTAGGTACAGAAACTAATAATAAAATAGAACAACTGTAACAATATACTATGATTAACAGTTATATGAACATAGCCTCTCTCTCTCTCTCAAAATATCTTCTTATACAAATTAAATGACTTTCCCATCTTAATTGGGTACTTACCATGCTCTGTAACTTTTGCAGCTTGAGGTGTGACAGTAAAACTGACATGAATTTCTTTTTCCTTCTTCACAATTTCAGGAAAGGAAGATTTGTTCTTAGAATGGTAGATCTTAGCAACCTCAGCAAATGATTTGTATTCTTTTCCTTATTAAGTTGAAAACTTTCACCTCACTTAAAAGAAGCACTGTACAGCTTCTTGGGCTTCCCTAGTGGCTCAGATGGTAAAGAGTCTGCCTGCAGTGCAGGAGACCTGAGTTTAATCCCTGGGTTGGGAAGATCCTCTGGAGAAGGAAATGGCAACCCACTCCAGTACTCTTGCCTGGAGAATCCTATGGACAGAGGAGGCTATACAGTTCATAGGGTTGCAAAGAGTTGGACGCGACTGAGCGAATAATACATTCATGTTCATGGCTTCTCCTTAACATATCCAAATTGCCAGCATCACTCATCTTGTGCTTTGGGGCCATTATTAAGTAAAACAATGGTCACTTGAACTTAAGCACCATGATACTATGACAATCGATCTGATAACTAACAGGCAAGAGATGCTGACCAAAGGGCTGATTCACAACTCAAGAAGGACACAGTGGGATTTCATCCTGCTACTATGAATGGCATACAGTTTAAAACTTATGGATTATTTATTTCTGGAATTTTCATTTAATATTTTTGGACCCAAGTTGACCACAGGTAACTGAAATCATAGAACATGAAGCCCTGGATAAAGGAGGACTACTGCAGTTTATTTTGGGAACTGGTAGATTTCTAGGAGTTGTCTTGGTAAGATGATGCCTACAAGATACCAACACTAATCAAAAGGGCTGCTGTAGTGCTGGTATTGGAGAAGGCAATGGCAGCCCACTCTAGTACTCTCGCCTGGAAAATCCCATGGATGGAGGAGCCTGGTAGGCTGCAGTCCATGGGATCACTAAGAGTTGGACACGACTGGGTGACTTTACTTTCACTTTTCATTTCCATGCATTGGAGAAGGAAATGGCAACCCACTCCAGTGTTCTTGCCTGGAGAATCCCAGGGACGGTGGAGCTTGGTGGGCTGCCGTCTATGGGGTCACAGAGAGTCGGACACGACTGAAGCGACTTAGCAGCAGCAGCAGCAGCCGTGTTGGTATAATTATTTGAAGCCATTTAAAT
This sequence comes from Bos indicus x Bos taurus, assembly GCF_003369695.1. Lineage (NCBI taxonomy): Eukaryota > Metazoa > Chordata > Mammalia > Artiodactyla > Bovidae > Bos > Bos indicus x Bos taurus. The sequence continues at coordinate 20,065,909 of NC_040102.1, forward strand.
GGCTTACCTACAAAGCAAAGTTGATATTCCATTCACACGTAAACTTTCTGAAAGTTTTCCAGTACCGATGATAATTCTATAATGTATGACTCCTATTAGGCACTTTGAGAGGTTTTATGGCTCTGTGATTTATTTACTTATGTAAGTGTTGATGAGATTAATTTCTTGGCCTGTACTGATATAGCAGACGGCATAAGATCAATGGAGGTTTGGTAACCAGCAAAGATTTTCAAGGTTTATATGTGACATTTTTCAGAAAGACGTTATTTAGTTCACAAATATACATAGAAGCAAAGTACTACATTTCTTGATTTGAGAGCAAGTATATTTATTTTATGATAACATAAGAATGTAAGACAGGTCACTTTACAGTTAGTTTTTATAATAAGAACAACAGACTACAACTTAAGTTAAATGAAATTCTTAGTATGAAACGATTTTTAGCAGACCATTAACCTTTTATCATAGTCTCCTGTAAACAGTATGATACTAAAATTTTATGAATAGCTTCATCTTTCCAAAGAATAATTTGCAGAAGATACTGAGAACTGCATACATGTACTTAGTACAGTACTATTTTCAAAGCATTTAAAATTTCTTAAATTGATGTAAACAACAGTCCAGTGAGATATTTTTACCTCCCATTTTATAGATGATAAAGTTCAAGAGTGATAACATGGAGAATCACCATAGTTTACTACTCTTTCCCATTTCAATTGATCAGAATACTTTATTTATTTGCAGTTTAATATTATGCTGCAGTTTTAGATGAATATCATTGTGATAAGCAATAATGAGTAAAGTTTGCATAGGTAGTATTCCTTGGGAGAATGGCAGAATTATTAATAATCATTAATAATCTTAATGAGCTAATTCAGTTTTAATCTTTATTGATAGGACTGTTCTAAATATCAATTTTTCCATGTATGCAAGGTAACTTAGGTTATAATCAAAGATAAAAATAAGTTGCATTATTTCCATTATTATAATTTTCCATTAGTTCCATAAATTCTTTGCATATTTTCCATTATTTCTCCACTATTTTAGATAGTAAATAATATTGAGGACATTCAGTGTAAGGTAAAATCAAGCTGGGCATGTTAAATGAGAAGGTATTTTCATGTAGTCAATCACAACCTTCAAAGCAGGTGAAATTAAATTATACTATATGAAATCCTAACACTTATGAGTCATATATTTCTATATCAATATAATAAATAAGTCAGATAAAGAATATAAAAAGTCTACCAAATGCACTGTCAATGCTAACAGCATTTTCTTGGAAATAATAATAATACTTTTATAAATAGGCTGATGCAGAACTATCAATTTCACATTTAATAACGTACAAAACCAAAGTCAGTATTTCTTATTTTCCTGTGCAAAGCAAGGTAATAGTTGGAGTGTGTGCAATTTATATTTAATACATTCTAGAAAAGAAGATAAATTAACCTATCTTCCACATACAGTATATAAATTAAATCCATTGTTCTATTTTTGTATAGTATCCTTTTATAAACTACACTCTTTAAATTGAACAGATTTCCAATAAATAGTATTGAGTTATTTTCTCCATGTGAATATTGAATTTTGTTGTTTTTCAAAAGAAAGTTTTTCTTTTATTTTTAAAGACATTTAAAAATAATGAATTATATTTAAATTATTCATCATTACTGCCTGTTGGGCTCACTATTCCATGTGGTCCTTTCACAAGAAACAAAACATTAACTTCTACCTAATACATACATCAGTCTTCTAAACCATTTTATATTAGTCTTTATAGTATTCATTTTGACACTACAGACATATAATAACAATATGCAATAAGTTACAGTGCCATAAGATACTAATTTTATTACTGTTATTAACATGTACCATCTGCTGTCGGAGCTGCACCGTGTTTAAAACAATAATGGCAATAACAGTGACTACTGCTACAAGAACTACCACTGTTTCCACCATCAATGTATGACTTTTTGAGAAAAAAAGATCTACATTTTAAATTTCTTCACTGTACACATAAAAGAATACCAGATATTCTGTTGACCTTGGTAAATGAACAAAAACTTAAAAAAAAACTTTATATGATTCAAACAATAATGCTAATTAAGTACTTTTAAAAGTTAAAAGTACAATGTAAACCATCATATTGTACAGTAGCTTAATTTCTACTTGTGTTTCAAAATTATTTCAGTGTAATTAAAAACCTGGTAAGTAATGGAGATCTATTAATGATTCTAATGGCCCTAAGATAAATCTCAAAGAATATTCACTTTCTGAAAATAAGTTCACAGTCCAAAACCAAAGGGAATATGTTGCTGTTCATTTTTAAGTTATCTAGATCCCAGGAGTCATACATTATTCAAAAATGAGACAAATTTCTAATAAATTAAAAAAACATTTAAAATACATTCTTATATAGTCACTGGAAGAATCTATACATTTATGAAGGGAATGAAAAAGTGCAGAGTTCAGTAAGTCAACACAGAAGCTCAACATAACACGCAACGTCTGTAATTAGTAAGAAGATGCATTTTATGTGTCTTATGTTCAAGAATTCAGTTCAAATTATATAATTAAAAATTATAATTAGTATTTCACCTTTTCCTTCATTTCTACGAGTTCTGATTTCAGGTTTGCTTCCGCCCTCTGAAATGTTTGCTTCTTGCATTTTCAAGTAGATAATAATCCTTTAAACTCTGCTGTAGCAGTATCTAATTAAAAAAATATGTAATAACATAAAAGTAACATTTATTTAGGATGAAATTCGGACATGATGGCATTGATCAGTTATTATAATAATGACAAGAAACAGTAAGGGGCATAATAAAAACACCCAACAGATAATATAAGAATCAGACTTATAAACTATTTCCTTTAACTTAAAAGTTGAATGTTTTACTAATTTATCTAATCCTCAATCTTACAAAGTTCTAGAATCTATGTAGTCATTTTTAGCTATGGTTCTATATTCTACTACACAGAATCAATGATGTTAATGGGACATTATTTTAAGTTGGTTAGATACACTATCTATAGGAACATATAAATAGTACAATCCTACTGCTTTTTAAAAAAGTGTTTAGTTTAAGTTTTTATAGTAAGGGCGATATAAAGTTCCCAGAGATTAGGAAGACCTGACTTCTGTTAGCTCAATCATAACAGTTACCACCTTAGCTAAGTAAATAAGCCTGGTGGTGCTGCTGCTGCTAAGTCGCTTCAGTCGTGTCCGACTCTGTGCGACCCCATAGACTGCAGCCCACCAGGCTCCCCAGTCCCTGGGATTCTCCAAGCAAGAATACTGGAGTGGGTTGCCATTTCCTTCTCCAATACACGAAAGTGAAAAGTGAAAGTGAAGTCGCTCAGTCGTGTCCGACTCTTAGCGACCCCATGGACTGCAGCCTACCAAGCTCCTCTGTCCATGGCATTTTCCAGGCAAGAGTACTGGAGTGGGGTGCCATTGCCTTCTCCGAAGTAAATAAGCCTACTTATCACTAAACATTTTAGACCAGGAATCTCCTAATTGAGTTCCATAAAACATTAGGCTTCAAAGCTTTGCGAAATATCGAATACTGCTGTTTTCTTTCGAGAAGGCAATGGCACCCCACTCCAGTACTCTTGCCTGGAAAATCCCATGGACGGAGGAGCCTGGTAGGCTGCAGTCCATGGGGCTGCTAAGAGTTGGGAATGACTGAGCGACTTCACTTTCACTTTTCACTTTCATGCATTGGAGAAGGAAATGGCAACCCACTCCAGTGTTCTTGCCTGGAGAATCCCAGGGATGGCAGAGCCTGGTGGGTTGCCGTCTATGGGGTCACACAGAGTCGGACACGACTGAAGCGACTTAGCAGCAGCAGCAGCTGTTTTCTTTTAGGGAGACAAATCAATAGTGGCATGTTAAGATCTTAGTCCTATTTAAGTAATGTATTTAATCATGTTTATTATGATTGTTTATGTTTCTCATAGTTATTTCTAAATAGCTTTTGGTCTTTTAAGTAACATATACTGATATTCTATGCATATGGACCTCATTGGTAATGATGCTATAGACAAATACAAATGCTTTAAGCTTGAGAAAAATAGGAAAAAACAGATATTTGCAAGCATGTAAACGAGCAACACTTTCATTTCCGAGAACTAATCAGCACTCACAACTGACCAAAATTTTATAGTTGACTTTTTAAAGAAAAAAGAAAAAAACTGAAAGAAAAAAGGAAAACCAAATCTCTCATTTTGGAGATCATCAGCAAGTTTAAGGTATTTCTTTGGGTTGATACAAACTGAACAAATCTCCTGTATCTTTCTCAACTATTTCATTCTCTGGTGATAGTGCAGTAAATAATAGCTAAAATGGTTTCGTCATCACATAGAATGAGGTTCAAATCCTGTTTTGCAGCTGAGTAGCAAGTTATCTTGGGTAACTGACTCACCAAGTCTCTCTTTTCTCTGCTGTTAAATGGGATTTCTGTCTGTAAGGATGAAATGAGATACTGCATGTAGAAGAACACCTAGAATAGCGCCAGGCACCCAAAATAACTCAACAAAAATCAGTTGTTATTATTGTAGCAGATGTTTGGACTCATGATTCTAAAAAACAGTAAAAGATATCCCTTAGAGGCTGATGATCCTTGATTTTACAAATACAATCTGGATTCATTCTACTGTACCTGCTCAGATACAAAACTGCAGGTTAAACAGAAAACTTTTCAGTCAAGACACTCCATGAGAATTTCAGCTGGATGAGTATTCCAGTTCATTTTTAGATCACAACTTAATAGTGGCAAACTAATGCTTTGTTATAACAACTATTCTTGAATTATAGTCCAAAATGAAATCCTTAAAAGACTGACTCTGAAATTGAGTCAGTGACCTAAGATTTAAAAAGAAATTATAATTCCATTTCTTTTAGCTATTACCTAAATGTTATAATAGAAAAATAAATGACCCCTTTCTTTTATTGTTACTGAGCAAATTTTGACAAATAGAGGTGCTAACATACTTATCTGCTATGAAGTTCCTTCTTCAGACAGGATTTGAAAGTGGGATACTTCTGAACTGTTTTATAACCCTGTAGAACAGAGGATTAAAAGTAAAGTATAAATAAAATATGGGGTCATAGATATGCAATAAATAAAGTAAAAATAAAAATGCATAACACCTGATAGAGGAAGACAGTGCTAGGGGTTTATAGCATATACATAATTTATGTGTTAATTTGATCTTGCTACTCTAAAATATTTGAGGAAAAAAATGATTTTCACTTGACTTGTGCCACCAATGCGAATGTTAACAACTAACCACTAGGTGGCAGTTAAATACACAGTATCTTTATCAAGGCAGTTTGGACGAAAACATTGTCTATGATGAATCTTGATTTTTTGTACATATATTTTTTTCTCTTTTTAAATGTATAATACTCAGAGATATTCTTACCAAAGAAGGAAGACTGAATATTCTAGCTGAATAGAAAACAGTTTTTTTTTTTCTTTTTCTATTTGTGGCACCATTTCACTCTTTAAAATATATTTTTGAGATAAAAATCATTGAATTTCTTGAAATTATTTCACAGTGTGAGATGTGAACAGGAACAAACAGTTCAACAAACAAAAAAACACTTTTTACCTATTTTCCATATAAAAAGTACTGAATATGCAGTGACTTAAGAACCTCATGTTGCCTAGTGGAAATCTGCATCATATAAAATAAGAAATGGTGATATTTCTTTGTATATTAACAAGTCTTAAACAGCCAGTGTTCAGACTGAAGTAATAAAAATGTTTGGCAACACTTCCCCCCTCCCACCCCAAACTGGGATAAATACATTAAACTAATTGAATATGAAAACAAGTTTTTGAAATTTAAACTTATTTTGTATTTTAAAAAGTATGACCTTTTATCACCTCAAATTATTTTTGAAAGTAGGTAGGACTTTATGTTTTACTTTTCAAATATATAACATTTCATGTTTATATACTTAAATACTCATATAAACTATTTCTGAAACTTAGATGGATTTTTTTCCCCCCAGTTTTTAAAAGGAGAGCAATAGGCTTGAAATGTATAGGTTTACCCGGAATCCTCTATGGAGTCTGTCTTTCATAATTCCAATAAATTCTTTATAGCTTAATTGATCATCTTTGTCAACATCAAAAATCTTGAAGACTGTGTTCACTAAATGTGGTGAAAGTTTGAGGCCAGTGGCTACATAGACAGCACGCTTAAATTCATCTAGATAAATGACACAGAAAAGGGGTAAACCATTAATATTATTTTTATAATATGTGTTAGTTATCAACAAAGTTACAATGGAAGTTTTTTTTTTTCCCCATAAACGTGGGTCATGATCTTATGTTAATGCAACTCTTTTCATTAATCATCCTATCTTTCAGAGAGCAAAAAATTTTTGTGGTTTTGGTTAAAAGGGCCTGGTATCAACCACAGACACTTTAGAGGTTATTAAAGTGAATAAGTTCTCAAGGAACTTACATTTCAGATGGGAGATGAGACACCTGCCCAAATAATCAGTGCACAGGATCATGCAAAAAGCAGCAACAGAGCACCATGGAAATTTGGAAATATATGGTGAGTGTCCTGTAGTGTGGAGCCGGGGAAGGATAGAGAAGAGAGCCATCAGGGAAGCCTGCCAGTTTGTACATGAGCTGAGCCCTGAATAGAGGACTTCAGCTTGCAGTGATGAGAGGAAATGGCAGATGAAGACGTGGAAGACCACAGGTGGGGGCGGGGCTGTGGGGATGAACGGGAGCACAACGCACGTTCAGAGCATGCGCAGTCTGGACACACATAGGCTGGGACGCTCTGACTTTGAGGCTCTGACTTTGAAGAACCTGTGTGTTCTTCAACAGACAACTGGGGAACTGAAGAGTTTTCGGTGTGTCAAGAGTTGACAAATCTGTTTTATAGGAAGGTTATTCTGTGCGTTGTCCAGGAAACATGGAAGAGGAGAGTGGATAATGGCGGGAGTACCACTGATCTGGCTACAGCAATAGTTGTTTTTAAGTGGTAATAACCTGAATCAAGGTGCTAGAAGTTGCAACAGAAAAAGAAAAAAAAAAAGGCAGATCTATTCCTAGCACCTGCCAAGAATGATGTTTTTCATTTCCTAGTTCCACAAAGTAAAAGAGCAGCCTTCCATTCTGAACAAGGTAAGTAGGTAGACTCTTTTCCTCTTTTTAAGGTTGACTCTCTTCCCTTTTTAAGGTTGATTAGCAGATTTATTGGGCTTCCCTGGTGGCTCAGATGGTAAAGAATCCTCCTGCAATGCAAGATACCTGGTTTCAACCCCTGGGTTGGGAAGATCCCCTGGAGAAGGGAAAGGCTGCCTAATTCAGTATTCTTGCCTGGAGAATTCCATGGACAGAGGAGCCTGGCGGACTACTTGTCCAGATTTATCATGGCAATAAAACACTAGTGTGTTAAGGCAGGGCTCCCAAAGGTTTTGGTTTTAATTTTTGATAAAAAGGTTTTTTGGCTGCACTGCATATGAGATCCTAGTTCCCCAATCAGGGATCGAACCCATGTCCCCTGCAGTGAAAGCATGGAGCTTAACCACTGGCCTGCCAGGGAAGTTCCAGGTTTTGGTTTTAAAACACTAAAATGTGTTAAGAACATCGAGATCAGTCAAAGGGTGAAATACGAAAAATTTTCAGGTTTCTTTTTACTCAATGAAAAAGTGAATAAAGCTATGGAAGGGATTCACTGTGTTTTGGAGAGAGAATTGTCATGTAGGGGCTCCAGTGTACCCTCTCCCTGGAACTTGGTAATAAAATAATGAGACTGTCCTCTGAAATTAAACTGGGGGATTAGCACTTACTAGATATGACATAGGTAAAATCACTGTAAAGATATAACCAAAAAGTCTATGGCAAGAATATTTAAAAATGATATGACCACAAGGGAAGGGAAAATGGCCACAGAATCCTGGGAAAGGACTTGACTTGTAAAGCCTCCCCACAGGGAAGGAAGGAGCTGGCCCTGAGGACAACAGCATTCTGAATTCTAGGGCAGCTGTAGTTTTTGGTAAATTAAGTAAAACTGTCATTTTTATATAACATTCTTTTCTTTTCTTTTTTTTAACATTTTATTTATTTTTTGTATGATATTATACATGTTTTAATGCCATTCTCCCAAATCATCCACCCCGCCTTTATATAACATTCTTAAAACTTGGTTAATTTAAGTCCATCTCTAAGAGGTGGCATTGCTGACAAAATTCAGGTTTCTGAGCCAGCAGAGAGTATGGGTCAAGTCAGTAATACAAACAAATAATGTGAATGTCAACCTGTGATGATGTGTGTGGCATGGCTGGCTGGCCCTTGTATAGGGAGACACATACCCCTCTATGTTACTGAGCAGCCATGAGGTTTTTTCCTCTTTGAACCTTTACAAACATCATTAGCTTTTCCTCATAATGTGCGATGAAAGGCAATAATAAGTTTAATACCAAAATTTAGACTGTGCTTAGGGAAAATGAATTTCCCATTGAAGTATACACCAAACTTTCAGGCAAATGGATGATGAATATGACAGACATATCTGTTAACTTGTTGTCAAAGGTTGCTAAAGAATTGTGGTATGCTTTTAATTTTTGCAAGTTTATTACTTACCTTGTCCTATAGAACGACTTGCAAAATTATACATATTCAAAGCTATTGCAAAGTCTTCTAGGTTGTTCAAAAACTGGAAAAATGACCTGAATTCATCAAATGTAATGCCCTATATTGGGAAAAATACATGTAAATATATTTAGCATTGTCAAATTAATTAAAATAAATATCCACACTTACTAGAAATACAGTAAGCCTCAGCAATATATCTTCTAAGTAAATATTTCCAGGGTACTTTCTGAAACCTTCTTTCTTCAAATGGAATGTAAAATTCCACTCAATTTTTTCCCATGGGTAATGTTACTACTATTAGCAATGATAGGTGAAAACACTGTCATATCAGCACAGAATTTAAAAAAATGCTACAATAAAAATAAACTTAAAAGTTTCAATTTTATTTCAAGCCTGGGTTTTTTAAGCCTTAAAAGTAAATATGATCATTAAGAAAAAAAATTTACAAACTTTCTCCTGTACATGTATTATTTAAACATATTTTGGCATTAGGTCATTAATGCCTTTATAATGACAATGAAAAATAAAAATGTCCAAAACCCCACAGGAGTGTGTTTTTACTTGTTCGTGCTAGATAAGGCTGCCAGGACAGTGGAAGGAGGTACAATGCAAGTAGAGCTCTGGGAGGCCCAGCACGGGGCTTGGGGTAGGATCATGTATAGGATTCAGTAATGTTATTTACATAAAATGAAATTATTACCACTGTTATAGCTTCAGTTAAACAGGAGAGCTACTTAAGGTAAGCACAATGTATCTCTGATAATACAAATTTGGACATGAAGAGGTGTATTTAATTAATGTGTTGTTCTTAGCAAAATGAACAAAACTGAGAGAGAAAAATAAACTGAGAAAGGAGCAGAGGGCCAAGAGCTTAGGCTTAACAAATTCTGACCTTCCTGCTTAACAAATTCTGACCTTCCTGGGGTAGCAAGGGAGGGGAAACTTATATAAATAATATTTATATAATAGGTAAGTATGTATTAGGTTGGAAGGATAGACCTCATTGAGAAGTAATGTAGTGAGCCATGTATATATCTAAGAGAAGAGCTTCAGGGACTGTCTATCTCCTTTTCTAGTCCTCATGACCTTTGGTCCTCTTCATAATATTTACCATTATCTGAAAAGATATCATTTACTATTTTTCCTTTACTTCTTTGTTGTATCTCTCCAATGAAATGTATTCCATGAGAGAAGGATCTTGTTGATCTTATCACTTTATCCAAAGTGGCTAGAATAAGGCCTAGTAAAGAGTAGAATAAAACCTAGTAAATACTATAAATAATAGCTTAATATCTCCTAGACAAATGAGTGGAAATGAAAAAGCATTTTAGAAATGTAAAGTGCTATTGAAATACTATTAGTTGTTATTCTTTTGGAGAGATGGAAATGACAGGAGAAAGGAAAGGCAGAAGTAAGATGTGGTAGGAACAACACTGGCCGAGAGTCTTGGGTTTGAATCCTTGCCAAGTGTCTTAAGTGCCTGAGAGCCTTAGGTTTCCATTTTCTAAAAGAAAGTTGTCAATATCTGGAAGGCTGCTTTAAGGATTGATGAGATAATGCAGAAAAAAAAAAGAAAAAATCAGTGAGAATCAATGCTGGTTCACCTGCCATATTTTCCTTTTCTCATTGTAATGATTTGTTATGTCTAAGATGTGCTATGCTTAGTGGCTCAGTCATGTCTGACTCTTTGTGACTCCATGGACTGTAACCCACCAGGCTCCTCTGTCCATGGGATTCTCCAGGCAAAAATACTGGAGTGGGTTGCCTTGCCTTCCTCCAGGGGATCTTCCCGATCCAGGGATTGAACCCAGGTCTCCTGCACTGAAGGTGGATTCCTTACTGTCTGAGCCTCCAGGGAAGTCCAAGAAAACTGTATGTTTAAGATATCTCTATCAATTAAAAGTTTTCAGAAGCTTAATTTAACTTGAAACTTTGTTTTTTTATTTTTTTGGCTATCCCACGTAGCTTGCAAGATCAGAGTTCCCTGACCAGGCCATGGCAGTGAAAGCACTGAGTCCTAACCACTGGAATGCCAGGGAATTACCTAAAGAAAATTTCTTATTTTGAAATAATTTGATATAAAAAAATAGTTACAAAGAGTTCAAATGTAAAAATGTATATGTAAAAAACAGTACAGAGAGTTCCCTACACACTTCACCCTATAACTGAATTTTTTGAATTATTTTTATAATTTTCCACTGGATAAAAGAGAAAAAGCAGATACCTCAAGGCCCTAAATAATACACCAGTAGCTTGAGAAAATAGTACAGTTTCCAATATTTATTCTTAGGGAAGTGTCTATGAATTGGAAGAAATTTAGTTCAACATGTAAAACAGATTAAAAAAAAAAAAAACAACCCTAAGAGATTATATAAACTAATAGTCAAAAACATCAAGTCCTTTTTTCCTCATTCCATGGGGCCTGCAGAATTGTTAGCACCGTCACAGTGTATTCATTTTAAACAAAGTCAAACTGTTTGCAAGTTTTCCTTGGATAGATTAACTTGATCCTTCTACAAACACAAATAGAAGGCAATACATCCCAAACATCCCATGCGTTGAGAGGTGCTTGTAACACCAGTTCTATTCGGTTGCAGCGATGCATTCAAATACCACTAGATAATGTAACTGCTCAGAACTGCTGACAAAATATGTGCCACTAAACAAACAGACACTCAGTTGTCCCAGGTTCTTAACCATCATGCCGTCCAAACTCTTTGAAAAACCTCACTTCAGTACTGATAAAATCATTCACTCATCAATAGCTGTCTTCCAGTGACCTTTTATTAAGGGTATTAGGGAAATGAATAAAGTGTGACCGAAATGATGTCAATATAAACTATTTTATATGAGGTGATGCTTACATAGTAGCCAAAGCATATAGCTCAGCAGAATTCTCTTGAAAAATGATATTCATAATGTGAATAAAACGACTGTTGATAACATTAAAGGTTTTCAACATGTCTAAGAAAAATAAGGGTAAAAATAAAAATTTAATAATTTTTAAAAAAGAAAAATAAGGATATGTACCCAGAATTTTCAATTCATCAATTTTTAAAATTTAGCAGAGCACTTAAGACACATAGGAACAAAGAGTGGAATATATTCAAAGTATGTATGAATCCACAGGGGAGCAGAACTAACAGGACAATATATTTTACAGACCTATACAATTACAAGCTAATAACACACTGTTAACAAAATAAAAATGAGGATCAGATACCTTTTCTTCAGGTATACTGTAACGCACATTTTCCAAAAATACTGATGTATTTTCCACATTTGTATATCGTAAAAGAATATGAGCAAAGTCTTCTTCACTGATAGTATTCATCCCATTAGAGTAGGAAAGAAATTCTATTTCTAAAACTTCTGTTTGGAGGTTATCCATGAACCTATGACAAAAAATACATAAGCAATGAATAAGTGAAGAGTGATGGTAACAGATGGTACTTGCCTCTGAAGACTTTTGCTCCTTACTCTGTAAAATGGGCATAACAACAATACCTTGCAGGGTAGTGATCAGACTTAAAGGAGTTCATGTGTCCTGCCTAGTATTTACTATCATAAACACTGTATACATGCTTATTACTACTTATTGTTACTATGGCTTACTAAGACTAAGGAATTGGTAATATTCTTTCATCTGAACACACAGGGAATAATCCAGATATCTAGACTTTTTTTTTTTATCATTCAGTGACTTCCTATTATATTTATCAATATGACTACTGGTACACAGGCACTGATGGAAGTGGATATTTGTTGTTATAGAGAGTATCTTTAGCTAAAATGAAAGCAGCAAAGAGGTGAGTGTCACTGCATTAGATGACTCCTTTCTGACTTTAGCATGTTAACATTTTTCAATATGAGTATAAAAATTAAGCTCACCTATAAAAATCTTCAAAGTTGAGCTCAGCTTTTCCTTTCTTCCCAAAAAAGTGTACAAGAAGTGTAGTATCTGTTACTAAGTTTGTAATGTCATCAGCACGCTTAAAAAAAAATCACAATTTGAAAGTTAGTTACAGCAAAACAGAATAGGAATATCCAATATTCCCCAAAGAATGTAAATATATTAAAATTAGAGTAAAAAGCATAAAGATGTATCAACACATGCCATTACAATTAATAAGAAGTTCAAAATGTGAAAACAGAATTATAGATGAAATTGATGTTTATCTTCAAAAAGCTTAAAGCTCTGATTTTATAAGAAGTATTCAACCTCACATTGTGGTTTGAGTCTTTCAAGGCCCTTTATGTGACAATACAGATACTAACATGTTAGTTGCTGAGTTGTGTCTGACTGTTTGCAACCCCATGGACTGTAGCCCACCACACTCCTCTGTTCATGGGATTCTCCAGGGCAAGAAGACTGGAGTGGGTTGCCATGCGCTCCTCCAGAGGATCTTTTTGACCCAGGGATCGAACCCAGGTCTCCAGCATTGCAGGCAGATTCTTTACTGTCTGTCACCAGGGAAGCCCCTATGTGACACTAGGTTAGTACAATTTTTGAGTAGTGCTTGAAAGGCACTACTACTTTTACCCATAACTTTAGGTTGAGGAGATAGACTGATGTAATGGGAAGAGGACAGGATTTGAAATCAGAAGACCTGAGCTTACTGACTTTTTTGATCATCGTCTTCCTTACCTGTAAAATGGGAAAAACCCTATCTGTAATAACCATTGTGAGGATAAAACTAGAATGTGAGTGTAAATGAAATATATAAATGTCCTTATTGGTAGTCATAAGATGTTTTGGCAAAAGCATTAAAACCTTTGGAGGGGGAGAGAAGATATCTCCTGTTAATTACAGACATTCTTCTCTGATTGTGTATAATCAACTCTAGTCAGTTTATTATCCAAGGAACAGCTTAACTTAGTAGGGGGAGGAAATATCAAGATACTGAGAAGCATGCCTAAATGGAGCATAAGAGTGGAGGCTCAAGCTGATCAGAAGTCAGCAAGAAGGACTGGAGTATCCACCTGCAGGCCAGAGGGATGGGATGTGGAAGGGGTCAGGATGGCTAAGAAGAGGAGCAGGGGACAGGTTTTAGAACAAGTTGCTACTTTACAAATAAGCAGTAGTGTGATGAGCAAACAGGAGCAATGAACTCAAGAGTCAGATTTCTGAGCTTTAAATCCTGACTTTTCCCCTCATTGGTTAAGTGGCCTTGGGGAAGTTAATCTCACTGAGGATATTATTATCCTCAGGAATAACAACAGTACTTACCCTAAAGGGTTGTCATGAGGATTAGATAACCCCTGTTAATCAGCACTATCACTGGCATATTATAAATGCTCAACAAATGTTAGCAATTATTATTCATTTCTGTCAAATCTGTATATTCCAAGAAGTTAAAAAAGGACTAGACAAGACAGGAAATAATATTGGAACTTAATGCAAAAAAATATTTTTACATGGTATACTCTTACTTCTTTTGTGTTACTGAAACTACATATATTATACAGATCTAACTAACAAACTGCCTTACAATGAGAGGATATAGGAACACTAAAAGTTAGTGAACTCGGGTAACACAATTACGAATGTTTTCCTCTGGTGTTGTCATGTTCCTGACCTCGAGACATAATACACTGAAATGAGATGGCTTTGTTTCACACAGCTTCTAAATAATGACCTCATTCGGCCAGTTTTTCTCATGCCCATTGAGCAGAGCAAATCTTCATTTACAGTCTTTCATCATCAAAATCTTATTAGACTTAGGTTGCACTTATCCAGATAATCCAGATCCACAGAGGCATAAATAACAGTTGGACATTAGAGAGAAAAATTAGAAAATGGAAATGGTGAAAACCTTTTCCCCTCATTCAGTGAAACAGAGTACTGTTGGCAGTCATTGAAAACTATACCAGTGTCCTTGGTATCCTAACAGTGTTATATAACTTAAATCACAGGAGCACTGAGACAAAAATAGAGACTTTATCCCTTTGATTCTTGTGCTTATTGTTAAAATAAAATGAATTCAGGTGTTTTCATAACAAAGCAAAAAAAGAACCCTATGGGCCATTTACATGAAGAGCCATTATCTAACTCTGTTTTGACTAAAAATTACTTTAAATGACTTCATCAAAAATGAAATAAAAAACCTGCATAAAATACAAATATGTCAAATTATTAAAGAGTTTTAAGAAATTCTTTCAATGTATTTTTATTGATTACTATGTGATAATAATCTTATCAAGCTCTATTCAAGGGCTGGAAGAAATCTTCAAACTCTTGATATGTTAGTGAAGGTTTTAAATAACCTACTAAAACTTATTAAGGGTTAGTAATGTTTAAAGTAAATAAGAAAAAAATCTAAATTTCATCTGTAAAGCTCAAAACAGTTTGTATAATTCCAGTACTCACAGACTTTACTCAACAGTTGCACAATAGACATATTGTACTATGAATTTGTTATCTATTATTTTGGCTAGAAAGTGGTATAATTTTTCTGAAAGCGGCATATTCAGATTTTCATTATCACAGGGTTTTACTATCATTGAAAAAAAATCTATGGTTAGAAACAGCTCTGAAATAAGCATATGAGAGGCTAATCTCAAGTTTACCTACATTATGTAAAGAGACCTGCTTTACTCTCAATATTTACATTTTAAAAATAAAAGAAACAAAGAAATACAAATATATACAGATCTAAGCTTTCTTTCTGAACTAATTTGAATCCTGAAATACTGATACTATTAACAATTCATGTTAATAGTATGTTACAGTGGCATCAGTAATAACTGATAAGGAATTATAATGGGTTGGAATTTAACTACAGCTAATTCTCTATTATCCTCTCTAATGTTAGGAAGGTAGTAACACAGATAATCCCTCAATAATTATTTTACCTGAAAACACAAGTTTTGTTTTCTTTTCATTTTTCTTTATACTTCCCTCCATCCAATTTATTTTCATGATGTTTTAATTAAATTAGCCAGCTTATGATTATAGCTGTGGATTGATTACAGTCAATGGTGTGCTAGTAAACTAGCTTGCAAAGGGGGAAAAAAAGCCAGATTTGTGGTGTTTCCAATGTCTAATACACTCCTATCATGGCCACTTTGAAGGTACCAATGGGATGTCACAGAATGCTGAGTTGGGAAGAGATGTGCTGTAAAAGCCAGCCCCAGCACAAGTCTGAAAGAGCAATAAACATCTTTAAGAGATCCTATGCGAATCTTATATATAAGATCTTTGAGTATATGTATGAGCCAACTGGTCTTCTGATATTAAACCTCCCAAGATTTAAATTAAAGCAGATTGTGTCTAACTGTGAGAATTTCTTTCTAGCAGAGCTAAATGAGATTAAAGATAGGCTGGAGGCTGAGAGGCGAACAGTCCGTGCTGGAGAGACAGCAAGACAGAACTGCTAATTTGAAGCTGGGCACAGCTGGCTTGTAGGAACTCTAAGGACTAGTGTCCCCAGTTGCTCTTACTTTTAGGCACTGACTACTATGTGCCTACATAAATGATTATAGAATTAAGCACTTCTAAAATATGTGTAAGTGGAATATCCATTAGCACTTTATGACCCCAAATAGCTAGAATTTAAAAAGGTGATTTTTAAACATTAATAATTACTAGCCATAATCACATCATATTTATATATCACATACAGACCAAATATAGGGCAAAATGCTTTATTTACTTGTTTTAGGATTTTAAAATTGAGCACAAGTGGCAAAATTAGCATTTCTAAGTGTCTACCATGCTCTCGAGATGTCAGTTGAGTAACACTGTATATATGGGTAACAGAAGTCATATCTGATCCAGTTTACTTCTCTAGATATTTTTAAGTGTAATTTTTAAAAACAAAACTTTAGAAAAAGAAATGAGAAGCCAACTTTAAAGACAAAAAGATAATGAAAAATACATTTCTTAGTATTTACTGAAAAAGTCCTTTACGATAAGCCAGCCAGCCATCTCTAATAAAGTTCTTAAAAATTCTTAATAGGAAACATAGAACAGTATTCAACCTATAACACATAGCCCATCTTTTAAAATGAAAAATTCCTATTAATGGACAAAAAGAGAGTGGGGTGGTGGGAGCCGTCCGCCTGAGTGCAGCAAAAAGGTACATGTCTCTATGGAATTCAAAAACAATAATGAGTGATGTAATGGTCGGTCTGCTTTTAATTTTCCATGCACTGGCAATCCTAACCAATATCAAGGAAAAATGTTCCTCCCTTCCTGGACGGACTGCTCTTAGCACAATTCCCCCATGCCCACCCTTGGTAAGCTGCTCACTATGAATAGTGGGAAACTGGATTGTTTACATATATTGTAACTCTAAAGCATTAGATATCTTTTACTAAGTTCATGTAACATTGAAGTTTATAAGGTTAAAAGAGTCAGTGAAACTATAAATAGTATTTTCAAATGTCCTAAAAGTGATCCTAAAGTGAAAAATAATATTTCCTTTTAATTAGGTTGGAAAGTCAAGTTTTCTACAACAAGCAGGTAGATTTAGACAATTAAAGGTGACCTTGCAGCCCCTGCCAGCACAGCTGACATATTCAAATATACCAATTTACATATAGGAATTATTGCTTTCCTAGAGAAAAGGGAAAATACAAAATACATTTTTGGTTTCATCACTGTGACTCTAAAATGAAACAAGGACCAGATTAAGAAAGTGGCATGTGGTACAAGGACCTGGTTGAGGTCCGATTATACCTCTGCGAGGTCTGAGAAGAGTGCTTGGCTTGTGTTACGTCTCAGTGTATCCCAGTAGCTTCTGGAGACGAGTTCCTCAGCATCTGTTTTAAGTACCTGTGGAAGTTTTTAAGAAGCACAACTGAAATCTAAAGAACAGTCCCAAACAATGATAATTTATAGACTCTAATCTCTTCTAGCCAAACTTGAAAAGGAAAGAAAACACACTAGCTTACCTTTTTTGTTTTCTGCTGCACACAACAGTATTGTATTACATCGCCGGTAAACCCAGGCCATTTTCAAAGCGGTAACGTATATAACCACTATTTCTAAGTACAATGTGGCTTTGTCAAAAAATCACCTTCTTCACTCCTGGGCCCATGCCCTTCTACTGAGACACACATCACTTCTAAGAAAGTGTGAAATAAAAATTTTATTCACACCTGTGTGAAGTAAATTCATTTGGAGGAGATTTTGGCAATTTTATAGCAACCCAGGAAAATTCTGCTTAACTTAAAAATGAATTGTTAGCTAGCATATGTTAGTGCATCAAAGAATCAAAATGACCACATCCATACGTTAGAGAAAATTTAGATTAATCCAAAACTTGTCAGAAAGAAGTACGTGAGTTTCAGGCAAACCACTCAGAGCTAACCAAGGATTTGGTAAGTGTGTCTATGGTAAACAGATCAGGTACTTTCTGGTTTATCCCAGGGACACAGCACCAGCTTCCACCTCAGCACAGGCTAGTCTGAAGGTGATAATCAAGATGAAGAAGTGTTGTCTAATCTTCATATGAACTGTAGAACTTCAAGCTTAACTTGGACTATATAAACAAAAGTAATCAAATCTGGTCTCTGTCAGAATTTATCAGGGAAGATTTCACAGATTCTCAGGCTTGGTCTTCTTTGGGTTACTGTAAGAAGAAAAATGCTGCATAATGAACTTAGGGGTGAGTGGCTGACGATGAGAGAATTCTCATTTCTTGTGTGTGTTAATTTTCAAAAGTCCAGTGCCCCTAATGAAATTATAAGCATCTGGCAATTATTTCAAAGACCTATATTTTAATTCATAATTATGAACTAGAAAACACTGCCTACTGCCCATATTTTAATAAACTCTTAATAAAATGTTTCTAATAAGGTATCATTAAGCAGGAGTCACTTATATAACATAGATATATTTACTACCATAACAGTAAACATAGTAATATGGCAAGAGAGTGTGCTCATCACCCCCTTTAGTAACTAAATAAGCTTTCACCAAGTAAAATTAGCTGAGTGGAGAGCTAACACAGTTCTTTCTCTTTTCCATATATATAATAGAACTTCGATAAATGGTTACTAGATTAAATACTTTGCCAAGTTATCTAAATATTTTGACCGTGGATATATTTTTAAACTGTAACTAGAAAGTTGGTATACCATAAAGAAAAGGATTGTTAAACCAAAGAAACTAGAAAATAAGGCTTACTGCACAATTATTAGGAGGATAAAAGGAGATTTGTTCTATGAAGCCAGGCCTCTTCCCTACTTTGAAACACTGGTCACCATCACCCCTTCCAGCCATCACACACAGATTTTGATGACATTAAAAATATTTGCAACATATGAAGGGATAAAATTAGTTTGACAACCTATACTGACATGGATTGCTATAGGAAAAAATGTATGTTCTGAGAATAGAAAAGACAGGAGGAAGAAAGGAAGGAAAAGAGGAAGAGAGAGAGGAAGGAAGAAGCTAGAGTGTGAAGAATTCAGGTACTGGAACCCTAATCCCCAAGGTGATGGCATCAGGAGGAGGTGGGGCCTTTGGGAGGTGATTAGGTCATAAGGCCAGAGCCTGCAAGGATGGGATTGGTGTCCTTAGCAAAGGGGCCTGAAAGACCTCCCTTCTCCTTTCCACCACCTGAGGATGCAGTGAGAGAGGAAGGAAGAAGCTAGAGTGTGAAGAATTCAGGTACTGGAACCCTAATCCCCAGGGTGATGGCATCAGGAGGAGGTGGGGCCTTTGGGAGGTGATTAGGTCATGAGGCCAGAGCCTGCAAGGATGGGATTGGTGTCCTTAGCAAAGGGGCCTGAAAGACCTCCCTTCCCCTTTCCACCACCTGAGGATGCAGTGAGAAGGTGCCAGGAAGTATGCCCTCAGCAACTACCGCACTGAGGCTGCTGGCTTGCTGACCTTGGACCTCCAGCTCTCAGAACTATGAAAACATGATCATTCACCATAAGTCATCCACTTTATGGTATTTTTTATATTGCAGCTCAAGCAAACACAGAAGGAAAGAAGGAAAGAAACAAAATAAGGGAGAATGGGAGGACAGAAGAAAGGAAGAAAAAAGGTGGTTAGAGGGAAAAAAGACTGATTTAGAGATGAGAATATACCACTGTGGGAAGCAGAACAGTGGTGTCCTAAGGTTGTTCATGTCCAGATAGGCAAATAAACTATATATATAGTATATTTGAAAAAGGTTATACCCAGAGATTAGGCAAACTAGAGGGGAAAAAATCCCAAAACAGCAGCCCATAGAATTGGGCAGGAAACTGTCTTTGCTACTAGTGATATTTAAAAACACACAGAAACATAGAACACACAGGAACACACAGAAAACACACAGAAAAATAGAAACAAAGAAAAGAAAATTACATCTTTATAATTTGGGCCAATACAACAACTGTGCCCTGAGACACCATAATCTGAGAACTGTAATTTAAAGTCACACGGGACTGCAGGTCTCTGCAGTGTATCACAGAAATACACCCACACACAAGTCTTCCTGGAAAACACACACCCTTAACCCAGGCCTTCAAGAATCACCACAGACACATTCCAACAAATACATGCTCATAATTTGAGATCGTGTGTGTGTGCTAAGTCACTTCAGTCATATCAGACTCTTTGCAACACCATGGACTTGTAGCCTGCCAGGCTCCTCTGTCTGTAGGATTCTCCAGGCAAGAATACTGGAGTGGGTTGCCATGCCCTTCCATGAAAGAACATAAGTCATCACAAGTAGGAACTAGCAGAAAAAAACAAACAATAGAACCAGAGCTGCAGATTTCAGATGTTGAAATGATTAAATATGGAATACAAAATAAGCTTAATAAATTTAAAGAATATGAAGTTGCATGTGACAGGATTTTTTAGGAAAAACAGACTACTGAAAATTATTAGGCTGATTAGAAAAAGTAAAACTTCTAGAAATGAAAAATGAATCACTGAAATTTAACTGAACTGAATTATATACAGCTAGAGAGAAAATCTAGCTGTAAAGGTAATATGAATGAACTATACAGAATGCAGTGTGAAAAGAAACAATGTGGCAAATTAAAGAGGAGTTGACAGACATAAAACATGAATATCTATGAAAGCTCTAGAAAGTCACAGTTGAGAAAATGGGAGGGAGGAAACATTCAGAGAGACACTGGCAGTAAACATTCAAGAAATAATGAAAGCAAACAATCCTCATATTTGAGAAGCCCAATAAATTTCATGATAAGTAAAAGCAGAAAGATAGATTGTAAGAAAACTGTAGAATAGCAAAGGCAAAGAGAACATTAAAAGCACCCAGAAAGAAAACAGATTAACTACAAAAGAATAATTAGACCCAGAGCGGACTTTTTAATTTCAACAACAGAAGCCAGAAGACTAGAATGACATCACAATTTGCTGAGAACACATGTCAATCTATAATAATATACCTAGTAAAATTATCTTTCAAAATAATGGCATGTATACATATATCAAATAATTATACACCTGAAGCTAATATAATACTATATGCAAATTATGTCTCAATTAAAACAAACAAACAAATCCACAGAAACGGAAGAGACTGGTGTTTGCCAGAGGCAAGTGGCTGGAGGTGGCAGGGAACTGGGTGACGGTGGTGAAAAGGTGCAATCTACCAGGAATAAGGTAAGTCAGTCTTGGGGATGTAATCAACATACAGCCTGGCAACTACAGTTAACAATACTCTACAGTGTACAGGAAGCTGCTAAGACAATACATCTTAGTTTTCATCACAAGGGAAAAAAATTGTAACTATGTGATGGGACAGATGTCAACTAGACTTACTATGGTGATTATTTTGTGATAAATATATATATCAAATTATGTTATACATCGTAAACTGATACCATGTTATATGTCAATTATATCTCAATAAACTGGAAAAAAAATAAGGGCGGAATAAAGAGATTTCCTGAGAGAGGGTTTTAAAAAAATTATCAGAAGATCATCACTTGGGGATATACTTTGTGAGTATAAGATTATGAGATTTAAGAAGGGAGAAATTAAAGAGGTAATTACTGAGAAAAGAATAGCAAATATATAAGTAATTTGAAACAAACATGGCTGATACATATTTTAAAAGTCTAACTTGGTGGATTATAAAATACAAGGGTAGACATTATTGTTTTAAGTACACATGCCAGGAGCAGAAAGAATGGTACTAAAGAAATTTTAAACTCTATTTTTGAGAAAGAGAATAAAGATACAGTCCAATCTAAGACTTTATTATTTTAAGTATATTTACTAAATTATCAAGAATAACTACATAAAGAAAAGAAATACAATGAATGTCTTCTAAACTAAAAATAAATCCAGTTTGTATAAATACAAATGAAGAAAGGAGAAAAAAACAGTATACAGAATGGCTAAAGTAAATCCAAATAAGTTAGTCATCACAGTAATATAAACTGAATTTCCAATTAAAAAGCCCATGTTATCTACCCAGAAAAAAGAAACCAATAAAGTACACAAGATACACTTAAAAAAAGACATATCCAAAATATAAGGGAAAAAATAGGTTGAAAATGATAAACCAGGCTTCTAGTAATGAAAAGCGAGAAAACAATGCCAATCTTCTCACTGAGAACAATTGAAAAAACTAGACAAAATATAATACAGATGTACCTTAAAGCATCTTAAAGACACTATCTGCCTTTTGTACTATATTTTCAGGTACAAAAGCAATGGTGGGTAAAATTTCTGAAGCCTTAGTACAATGACAGCAGTGGGACCAAAGGCCAAAGTCATTACATTTTTCAGAAACTGTCACATTCTCAGTTTCATATACTCACATTAAAATAAAATTCACTTAAGAATATACTTGCTGAAGAATAGAACTCATAATTTTGTTAATTTGATCTTTGAGCACACATCTTTTTAACATTCAGTGTGAAGGGAAGCAAGCATAAAGCACTTCTGCTAATGAAGTACTATGGTTGTCTTGAGAAAAAACATCCAGGTGGTGATTTGTGTTGCAAGGTAAATTAACCACTTTTTTCATGAACCATCATTTTTACTTGAAAGAACACCTGGTAAAACAAACTATGGTTATTTAGACCTTGGTATATGGAAGACATCTTTTTGGAAAATGAACCCAGTGAGCCTGTCGCTTCAAGGGAAACAACTGATAGTATTTGTTGCCCAAACAATATACTGAACAGATTGAATACAGAAGCATCTAAGAGAAACTGGCTGTCTTCTATTAAGTCAAGTGTTAGAGATTTGAAACAAATGTAAAAATACTACTTTTCTCATTACATTTTTGAAGTTATTTTTCATAAAAAATGTTTAGGATAACGTGAGTTTTTATTATTTTTAAATATATGAATAACTACCTTAAAATTTCTGAGTTTTAATTTCTAATATGGTAAATATAGATAAATATATCCAAAATATGAACAAAACTTCTTTGGATTCTCAATAATCTTCAACAATGTAGAGGGGTCCTGAGACCAAAACATTTGAGCACTGTTGCTTATAGTAATTGGAGAAGGTGATGGCACACCCCACTCCAGTACTCTTGCCTGGAAAATCCCATGGACGGAGGAACCTGGTAGGCTGCAGTCCATGGGGTCTCAAAGAGTTGGACACGACTGAGTGACTTCACTTTCACTCTTCACTTTCATGCATTGGAAAAGGAAATGGCAACCCATTCCAGTGTTCTTGCCTAGAGAATCCCAGGGATGGGGGATCCTGGTGGGCTGCCGTCTATGGGGTTGCACAGAGTTGGACACGACTGAAGCGACTTAGCAGCTTATAGTAATAAAAATGAATGAACTAGAACCATTCATTAGATTCAATAACATAGATGAAGCTGACAATCATGATAATGAGTCAAAGAAGCAAGACACAAAAAAACTCATATAATATGATCTTATTTAATTGAAGATCAAAAGTGGGCAAAACCAAACTGTATCATTTAAGATACATAAAAAGGTTGTAAAATGACAAAGCAGTGACTGACATAAAGGTCATGATTGTGATTATCTTTTCCAGAAGGATTATGACTGGAGATATATGGAGGGGCTTCTTGGGGCATGTTTAATTTCTTGATCTATATTATATAGTAAACTTCTATTATTTTTTATTTGATATTTACATTCTATCAGCAGTAAATTTCCAAACTAAAATATATATTTAGAAAAAAATCAAGGAAAGCTTCATCATTACTAGAGGCAAAAATAGATAGTAAAAAACACAAAAAGGGAAAAGTCATATGTTAAAAATAAAAGGTAGTATATTTGACAACTAAAATAGATTTTTAACACAAACACATTTCTAGAGATCTAGGGATAGTATTTAATTAAAGATTTAATTTGCTAAGATGATTTAAGTGATCTAAATATATTCCTATAGAGGCAATAACAAGGCTTAGAAATATATAAAATAAAACTGGAATTACAGGTAGAAATTATTAAGTCTAACATAGGAATGTGTAATTTAACACACTATTTGACCAAACAAGTGGACAAAAAATTAGTAATGATAGAGATTTAAAACACATACTTAATATGTTTGATCATGCATATATTACAACCCTGTACCCCAAGTTGGAGAATATACATTATTTTCAAACAAAGATCATTTATGAATATTGGCACTGTTTTAGTTCATAAAACAAGTTCAATCCGTGTTAAAAAATTATAACTGGTACATTTTTGGACTCCAATGAAATCTGGATAATAATCTTTAAAAATTTGCCAAATGTAAGGCATGTCAAAGTCATGCCTTGACTTTGCATTATTGACTTCATGTTTGCCTTACTTGTTCTTCTGGATGTTTTACATTTCTTTTCACCATAATAAGATAATCAAGAGTTGACTATATAAGAAATATGAAAAGAAGTAGGGTTGTTTGGAACAAAGAAGGCTATAATGTAACTGTCTTCTAGAAAATAAAGGAGCATGTTCAATCTTACACTGTAGGAAGGGATAATCTGACAGAGTAGAGGCAAAATCTACCATAAGAATGATTGAATTTTGGAACTGGCTACTGCAGACACCACAGAACTTCAATCTGTAATAGTAAAATCCAGAGGTACTGCATTTCCTGAAAGAACCTATTCCTAAAGGTAGAATCTGAGGTTATAATTAGTTCCATGAACTACACTCAAATTAGATACTTTATCACTCCAGTTGATCTACAGTTCTGGAAACTAGCAAATAATTGCCAGCTAATTCATAACATTATACTATTTTTCTCTTAATGTCTAAGTAACTACAATTTGTTTATGTGGCTTAAACTAGAACCATATTAGTACCTGTTTCCTTTTAACAATACTACTCTGAAATGTATTATTTAAAAAAAATGCTTGTCTCTTATACGAAAATTATTTATGAGTTTAAAGGAAGTATATAAATTGCCACAGTTGGAAAAATGGCCCATGCAATGACAGATTAGAAAAATAAATAACAAAGTCATAATTATTATTAACAAATTTTAAGCTTCATAGGGCATGTGGCATTAGAATCTCTGAGATTTCCATCTTTCACATTCTATTTTTGAAATAATTAACAGGAATCTTTAAAAATTTTTAAGAGAACAGTAGGCTTTATTCCACGGAAAACAGTGAATTTTGCAGAAAAATTTTAAAGTATCTTGTAAGGAATCAAAACAACCAGTCAGTCATAAGATTCCCATGGACTTGGCTTGTTTTCCAACCCATTCTAGGTCCATTCCTTATGACTTAGATATTTTACATTTATTTTATGCTGCATCAGCCTTTAGTGTATACTTGAGTCTCAAAGAGAATTAGTTTTTATAGTTTGGAATTTTTATTAAATATCAATTTCAGGAGGCACACAGCTAGAGTCTACACTATAATGGAACCTTTCAGTAGGACAATACTGAGTAGCTCACTGTAAATTCGAGAGTTTCTCTCAGGTGGATTTGTATAATTTGAGGGCTCCGTCTAAGTGACTTAAGGATGCCAGGGAAAATCAAACGGACTGTGCCTTTTACATTTAGAAGAGACCATGGCCTATTCTCAGTTGTGTAGCAACTGGGCTAATCCATAAGCTATGACTTTCTGGGAGAAAGAAAAGAACGAAAGCGTAGCATGAGAATACATCTGGAAGATCATTTGCAAGAACTCCCAACTTTTTCAGGAAAAGACGAGTTTGAAGATCATAATCCTCTTTGAGAAACAACATGATACAGTGATATATTGAACATATCAAGTGCCATCTTGTACAAGACTTTTGTAGAGACCAAAGGCAGTAGGCAGGCATCAAAAGTTTTAGGAAGAAAAATGGGGAGAAATACTGAGAACTAGCACAAGTTTATCCATTAATATCTTTGGTATTAGAATTAAGACAAGACTGTACATCAGATGGAGAGATCTAGCTCTTAAAATACCTGTGTCCTGCAGGAGCATAGCCTGAGAATCTGCTCCATAAATTGTACTTAACTCTTCAAATACCACTGAAAAATATAAAAGGTCAATTACTCTACCAGAGTTTTGGGTTCTTGTTCACTCACCTTCACCTTATTTTAATCTAAAGCTAAAGAGAAAGAATTGCTCTGTAAATTTATAATTTTCTTAAAAATCCAGGAAGGAAATAAAAACTGGGGGCTTGGTTTCACATTATTATATTCAATCAATTCCTAAACAGTCTCGATAGTAGATCTGGCTTTATAAAAGAAATAGCATTGTCAAGTATAACAGGTGAGGGCTATTTACATAAAGAACATTTAAAGGGTTGTACATACACTATTAGTAGGAGAATGGTATCCATAAAGTTGAAGACGCTGACATAGAGCACAAAGGGCCAAATGAAGTGTCACATTTCAGAATGAACCCAAGTATAGCAAAAGAAAAAAAAGAAAAAGACGACAAAATAATCAATTAGGAAGGGCAAATCATTATGCTACATTCTCTATAGAGCACGCACACAGTACAAGTGGGATAAATGTTAAAGATGAGTAGCAAAGTTTTTTAAATCTCGTATAATTAAACATTAAGTGAACGTGTGCTCATTTCAACCACTTTCATTATAACTTTTTGATGGAACTATTGGTTTGAATTAAACATGGTACTCCGAAGTACGCAGTTTTCCTGAGACATGCTTCAGCAATTCCATGTGCGATGAGGGGCAGACCTGGATGCAGCAGCATGGCGGTGGGGATGGCATGAGACCTATGCTGGAATACAGTTCAGCGCCTATTAGTGCCATGGACCCAGGCAACTTAATGAACCTCTCTGAGATGGTTTTCTCTTCTGTGCAAAGGTGTGAAGACTTACCTGAGAGAAATGTAATGAGGACTAAATGAGAGTAACATGTATAATGGAGATAGTACAGACCTTAGCACATAGTAAGTGTCCCAAGAAATATTATGCTCATTTCTCTCTTCTGAAGGAGTTCATTTTGATATGTAAATATTTTAAAATTTAGTCTTGCCTAATTTTTGATTTGGGGATGTACTATTCAGTTTAAAATATTCTACTAATTAAAAGAGAATTTCATGTTTCACAATTAGCTAATCTTTTTGAGTATTTATTATATTTCAAACCCTGTTAAGTGGATACACAGTTTAACTCATTTAACCCCCATAATCATCATATGTGCTCATTACTCCTATTCTTGTACAAATGAAGAAACTGAGGCACAGAAAAATTTAAGGACCTAGTTCAAGGTCACAGAGGTAATGAATGGCAGAGCTAAAAGTCAAAACTTGAAAAATCTGACTCCTACAATGTCTAACATAATCTATATATTTTCACCATAAGCTAAATTTCAGTTGTTTCAAAACTCAAAAATCTCATCAGTTCAGATATGCATTGTTTAAAATGTGACAGTTCACATTGTTAAAATGTGACAGCTATTAACAATGTTACCACTAATTATTACTATTATTGTAAAACACAATAAAATATTTGAAGAGCACTGTATTGTCCTAGAGTGTTGCTTAGTTCAGAAGCTGCACTAAAGATTATTTCTGGATTGTTTTAAGAAATAGTTTGGATAGCTAAATTCTATAAGTGAGATTCCAGGAGCATTAATTGAACTGTAAGATAAACACCTCTGGGATACCTATGGAGATCAGTGTCTTTAGCAACATTCATTTCCATATAAGTAAGTGATAGAATACTTAAAAGTTATTTTTATCTGTTCTTTAAGTCTCCTTCCCCATGTATTTGCTAGATAATGTTTCACTGATCTACGTACGTTCATATAAAATAACCCAATTTAGGGTATACTGATATAATTTAGATTTCATAATTCAGATAGACTTTCCCTAAATAATCCAAGTTAATAAAGTTTTACCGTATTACTGTTATGAACTTATTTGCATTATATCATCGGTATTAAATTTACTTCACCTGGGATGCAATGAAGCTTTTGTGCTGACATGGTAGCTTTTCCCAATGTGGGTTGACTGCTATTATTATTCCCTTTCCTCTCTCCCTTTGTTACTCACTTAGGTATTTTAGTAAAGGTTACTGATTAGAATAGGATTGTTACTTTACTGGAAGATCCATAAGTCTTTTCTGGAATTAGTATAAATAAACAAACAATTAAGTGTGTATTCATTGAAACACTATCTACTTTATCATTGAGGTATACCAAAAGATTTATTAACATAATTCAACCTCCTAAATGATATTTTATCAACAACTTGCCTATCCAGTCAATCATTGGCAATCCATGAAAGTTAAAATAATTGTTTACTCTTTTAGTATATTATCAGTAGAGAGTGTCTTCTACAAGTGTCTTCCATAATTTAATCTATTGGGGAGGTTAAAAAAATACTGATAAATATACCATAGTCAAATATTCTGAGAAATAATACACATTCATAATCCTGATAATCTGCTTTTATTAATATAAATACACACTTTGTAAATCTACTGGGATGAAAATGACACCCATCTGCTACAGATAACCCATGTTTTAAAAAACCTAATATATATGGTTGTAACAGTGAAAAAAATAAAAAGTGTTGCAACTCTTTGAAGTTAATTATTTGATTTCCAGATAAACCAATTAAACTATTTCACAGGGCCACTAATTTGCAAATGGAACAATTATCAATTACATACTAGCAAAATTCACCATGTTTCTACTCTCTAAGTACCAGAGGAAGAAATATGATACAGTGGGTAGAAGTATGGGTTTGGAGTTGGCCAGCCATGGGTTCAAATCTTGGCTTTGGCATTTAATAGTTAGGGAATTTTGGACAAGATACTAACCTTTCCAAGTGTCAGTTTTCTCATCTATAACTATAGATAATAACAGAACTGTTTGGTAGATTAAAAGAGAAAATGCATGCAAAGCGTCTAATATAATGCCTCATACTAAAGTCTTAGTACCTGTCTGTTATTTTTATTAAGTGAACCTAGGATGTTGTCAGGCTGAAATATTTACTTGGGACAAGCAAAAAGAAAACTAGAAGGAAAATGGAGGGAAATGTTGCTTAACTCTACCTTCAAAGTGAAATGAAACATTACTCTTCCCAGAAGAAGAATCTATAATACATCTTTCTATGAATGCAAAGAAACATATTATTTCCTTGTTTTTGCTTCAATGTTCATATTATTATAGTACCACTAAATTTACTCACATGTATAATTAAATCTTTGCAATTCACCTTTAAATTTTTATATGCATAATGATCTGTATTAACCTATTATATGATATACCCTTCAAATCTCATGGATAACAACAATATGGATGAAAATGATTTAATGAACATGGTTATGGATACACATGTTTAATATCAATACTTGATATAAATATTG
This sequence comes from Bos indicus x Bos taurus, assembly GCF_003369695.1. Taxonomy (NCBI): domain Eukaryota; kingdom Metazoa; phylum Chordata; class Mammalia; order Artiodactyla; family Bovidae; genus Bos; species Bos indicus x Bos taurus. Next base: position 20,095,241 of record NC_040102.1, read on the forward strand.
ATATCAAAGCATATAAATACTGAAGTTTTTCCACATAAGAACTTTAGAAAGTTTTCAAGAAACAGACAGATCCAAAGTTACAGGCTTTAATTACTATTTCTCAACATGAATAAAATAATTCTTACCTAGAAAACCCACCTGAAACCATTATAAATTATTCTTACCAGCATTGCACGCTTTTCTTCATCTCCTTTAGTTTCTCTCTTTTCATTTTTTTTCCTGAATATTTCTTGAAGCTGAAAAGAAAACCAATCAAAAATCAAACACCTGATAAGAGTTTCTGGGAACCTATCTAATACCCCATGCAAGATATATTCTAAGAACAAAGAAAATAATTAGCTTCATATACACCAAGAACATTAAAACTAGTATGAATACATTTTCTGATACCAGTTTTTTTCCTAAGAAAAAGTTTTAGGTCCAGCATATAGTTTTACTTTATGATAGTATCTCCTACAGTTTAACTTTATTGCTAAGACACAAAGACATGGAGCCTGTGGCATATACATAAAAAGAGATGAAGCCTACTGAGGAATAAAGGACACTGGACCAGAAGTCAGGGGTCTAGGCTTGAGCCCATCTTCTGTCATAAACCAGTTTCATGGATGGGGGACAGGTCCTCACTGGGCTCCAATTTGCTCATACATGAACTGAAGATGGACTGAATGACCTCTAAGGTCTCTTTCAGGTAATGGTAGGAACATGGGCTCTGCATGTCTAACCTTTTGAGCAAGTTACTCTAATCATTTAAGGCTTGTTTTCTATATGGGGAATATGAATAATTTCTTACCTTAAAGCAATATTTTTTTTCCTCTAGCTTTACTGAGATATATTTTTTCCTCTAGCTTTACTGAGATACATTTTTTTCCTCTAGCTTTACTGAGATATTTTTTTCCTCTAGCTTTACTGAGATATAATTGATAGGTCTTATACAAATAATGTTGTGCAGAGTAGACATTACAAGTAATTACTTAGCACAAGCACATTGCCTGTTCCAGTATTCCTGCCTGGGAAATTTCATGAACAGAGGAGCCTGGTGGGCTACAGTCCATGGGGTCAGAAAAGAGTCAGACACAGCAACTGAGCACACATACTCTGTTATACATGGCATTATTTCCTGTTTAAAATCTTCTTTTACACATGGAAGCTTAATTTTATCTTTATCTCAGTTTTCTGGTGAGGTCCCTGTTCTTGTCTGTGTAATTTGAACCGCTATCTCAATTCTTTTACTTCACTTAGTATGGCTAGAGCTGAAATTCAAAATGTATTCTCTCCCAAGATATATAATAACAATTTAAAACTACAGTACAAACAGTAAATTATTTTATTAACACATATATTCCATACTTTATCTTAATGAAAAGTTTTTCTTTTTAGCAAGCATTATTAATATTCGCTTTATAAACAGGCAGGAGGATCATAGATTTTACAAATCTATTTTACAAGTCTACAAGTAACTCTGCCCAACTCCACCTCTGCTTTTAGGAACTCCTAGCTGTTGATGTGCGTGCGTGCTAAGTCACTTCAGTCATGTGCAACTCTGTGCGATGCTATGGACTGCAACATGCCAGACTCCTCTATCCATGGGATTCTCCAGGCAAGAATACTGGAGTGGGTTGCCATTTCCTCCTGCAGGGGATCTCACCAACCCAGGATTGAACCCTAGTCTCTTACATCTCCTGCATTGGCAGGTGGGTTCTTTACCACTAGCACCACCTTGGAAGCCCTTAGCCATTTACAAACAACAACAAACAATAAAACAGTATGGCCACTGCAGAGTAGACCATTGCTTTAAAGGAAGAGCAACTTTTTTAAGAGTGTAGAGTAGAAACAAACTGAAATTCTACAAGAATGTTTTACCTCCCACCTCCACAAACAGACAGGAGTCCCACACACATCTACACAGGCAGCTTCCAATGCACTGAGTTCCAAAAGGGAACCTTTAAGACAGTGGGGTGGAACTTGGCCGTGTTTCCATAGAAAGTCTGTTGAAGGCTGTTTCAATTACAAGGCCCATTCTTAAAGTCCTAAAGTACAGCTGAACACTATCATGACAGAGCTCTAGTGAACTAAGTCTGCCCATCTTAGGATGTTAGCAACGTCTCTCTACTGCAACGAAACTCCCCACCTCCGCACCATCGTGAGCAGCACTACAGTAAGGGATCCTTGGTGGGCCCAGCTCCCCAGACTTGCTCAGGGGCTGTACTTGGCCAAGGGCTACACAGAAGCCTTTTGACAGATCCCAGTAATTAGTTCCCTGCTTCCTTTTGAGCAGCTGCTAATTTGTTCTGGTGAGGATTTCCCTCTCGCCTCTTTCCTACCATGGGAAAGAATGATTTCATAATTTCTCTTCTGTGCTCCAGCCTCTGAAGAAAATACTAAGCTATCTAAGAGGTTTTCCAAGGGATTTTTATTGGCTTGTTACAAAGGAAAAACAGAAAATGAAATGGCTATTTATGTTATTTTCTGCTTCTCTTTTTGCTAAGAGAGTAGAGGTAAATATTGAGTTGCACAAAAAGGCTAAAGCTAGACCTTGTTACTGGGAGGAGTAAACCAATGTTAATCTCTGTTTTGGAGAAAATCAGAAAAGGCATTTTGCCACAGACATAGATATAGGATACATGGGTAAAAAGAGAGAAATTCCAGAAGGAGAGGGTGGTTAAGATGAGTGAGTAGCTGATGATGCTGCCAGACCAGCACCAACATGGGACCAGTCAGGTAAGAAAGCCTGAAAGACAAATACCAAGAACACGCTTATCAGCCCTTGGTCAAAGACAAGGGAAGGCAATGGGAGAATGGGCTAAGACTGGAATACAAGGCAGGAATGAGTGGAAGAGAAAAAAAATATTGTAAATCCTTTAAAGAAAAGGAAGGGAAGTTTCCACAGGCAGGCAAAGAGCTGCCTATGGCTGGGTGGCTGATATGACAGGGTCTGGGTGTGTGTAACAGCCCAGGATTGCCTGTCTCTCACTCCGTGGAAAATATACATTTCAAACCTCCAGAATATGTGTAAACAATTATAATCATCTTCATGTGTGTGTGTGCTCAGTCACTAAATCATGGATGACTCTCTTGAGATCCTATGGACTGTAACCACTAGGTTCCTCTGTCCATGGGATTTTTCAGGCAAGAATACCACAGTGAGTTGCCATTTCCTTCTCCAGGGGATCTTCCCACCCAGGGATCAAACCTGTGTCTCCTGCACTGACAGGTGGATTCTTTATCACTGAGCCACCTCAGAAGCCCTATAATCATCTTTATACACTGAATAGATTTATATAGTGTAAAAATAATTCAAAATAAAGTACATGAGTATAATATACTGTATTAAGGTAAAAGCATAATACTTTTACTCTTTTTTCAACAATGTGCTGTGCTTAGTCACTCAGTCGTGTCTGACTCTTTGCGACCCCATGAACTGTAGCCTGCCAGGCTCCTCTGTCCATGGGGATTCTCTAGGCAAGAATACTGGAGTGGGTTGCCCTCCTCCAGAGGATCTTCCCAACCCAGGGATCAGACCCAAGTCTCTGGCATTGCAGGTGGATTCTTTACTGTTTGAGCCACCAGCGGAGCCCTTTTTCTACAGCGGTATTCTAAATAATGCAAAAACATAAAAAATATAAGTAAGCAATATATGTATTGATAAAATGTAACCAATAATATACATACCACCAAAAACTCCTTTTTATCCACCATCTCATTGCCATCTGTGTCAAACATGTTGAAAGCTATTCTAAAACCTGCATGTGGCTCTGCCAGACAAAAACAGGGTATTTGTGAAATGGAAAAATGTTTTCAAAGTTCAAAATCCACATTAGTTGTAAACAACTCATATTCTGTGCAGAAATGCTTTAACCAAGAAATTAAAAGCAACATGTTACTATTAGTTAACTATAATAAAAGCTATAGGTAAGTATATATACTTCTGCTTCATATATTAGCACACTTAGTAACACAGTTGATAATACACTTGAAATCTACTTGTGTGATACTTGCTGCATATCATTAACAGTAAAATCTGATTACCTTCCTTCCAAAAATAAATATTCTTTCTTTTCCAAAGTCTGTCAGTTTGTTTGAAAAGAAAATATCATCTCAGTACATTTGAAATATTTTTAATATGTCAGCTAGTTAGAGCAGAAGAAAAAAAAAATACAACACAATGGCCCAGCCTAAAATCCTGGGGAAATTATAACAGAATGACCCACACACAAAAAAGTCAGGCATGAGAGATTACATACTTGGGGCTGAACTTCCAGAGGCTTCAAATACAGAAATATAAAATAAAAAGGACTTGAATAATTAATTCCTTATTTCCCCCAAATACAAGGAAAAACTGCTTTTCTGAGAAAGACTTTCATACACTATGAACTGCTGTAATTGTATGAAAATTATAATAAAATTCAATACCTCTTCTCCTTCCACTTCTAAAGCAAAAAGAAGAATGCTTGGACAGAAGAAAACTTGAACGCATCCTTCAAAGCAGATCTCAGTGTACATGCCTTTTTCAAAACATTTGACCTGTTTTGAGATGACTGGCAAAAAGTTTAAAAAGGGACCTCCCACAGGTACATTTGCCACTATGTGTTTTGAAATTGTGAACCCAGCAAAGCGAAGCACATAGACTTGCTTTCTTAACCAGTAATAGCTGTCTCTGAAAATAATGGAAATGAAAGCTTTTTATGCAAGTTCATTTTTTGCATGTATTTTAGGAATCTAAACTTACTTTCATTCTCACTCACTTGAGGAAGAAATAAAAAGTTACACCATTTCCAATGACCAAGGTTTAAGCTTTAAAAAGATCTTGAAGATACACACAGAAAGAAGTCCTCACAAGCATTGTTTGGAAGGGAAAATAAAGTCAAAGTAATAAAAAGTAAAGGTGGGGGGGGGTGGGAAACTATAGACAGCTAACATGGATTATCTAGCTCACTTCCTGTGTGCTTAGTCATTCAGTTGTGTCCGACTCTTTTCGACCCCATGGACTATAACCCGCCAGGCTCCTCTGCCCATGGAGATTCTCCAGGCAAGAATACGGGAGTGGGTTGCCATGCCCTCCCACAGCGGGGATCTTCCCAACCCAGGCATCGAACCCAGATTTCTCACATTGCAGGCAGATTCTTTACCATCTGACCCACCAGGAAAGCCCAAGAATACTGGATTGGGTAGCCTATCCCTTTTCCAAAGGATCTTCCCGACCCAGGAATTGAACGGGGGTCTCCTGCATTGCAAGCCGATTCTTTACCCACTGAGCTACCAGGGAAGACCCAACCAACACCCATAATTACAGAAAAGTTAGGGTCTTTGAGTGCTGTGACTTCATTTGGAATTCAGAACTCATCTTAGAAAAAGAGTTTAAATTGAAAAATTATAATTAAATAACACCCATAATGTTTTTTGGGTTTTTTTGTGTGTGTGTGTTAAGAGTCACAGCACTCAAATATCCTAACTTTTCTGTAGCAAGCAAAAACCACTATATGGGATTTTTTCTAACATGCTAAAACCAATCCTGTCCAAACTCAACATGTGATTTTCCTCACCAGTTTTGTTTTACTTGTACCTACCACTATGCTGGTTCAGAGACTTATAACTTCTAATTTTGCATCCAAAGTTGTTCTAGCTAACAAGATAACTTTGGAACAAGTCTCTGAGATACTCCTTGGCACCCACTCCTCTAATTTCCATGGTGGCATTCATCCTTGACTGGACTCAAAATCCATGGCTTTCCAGTCTGGAACGTCCTCAGGCAGTATTATAATTAACTGCACAATACTTACTTTTCTTCAGTCATTTTAAATGATTTTGAGCCAGGAGAAAAAAAGCAAGGAAAAAAAAAAAAGGCAGTAATTTTTGAAACAGACATGTGTGCACACATACACAACACATTTCCCAAACTTCCGGTGACAGAACTCCAACATAACATTATCCATCACTAAATTCAGAATAAAACAGTGGCTGTGTTATCTTCCAATCATAGAAGTACAGGAATTTTAAGACTGGTTTCTAATGATGCAGTTTTATTGATGTTCTTTTTTCCAACACATCTCCATAAATATCCACAATTGGAAATTCCAATAGTCACTTTCTTGTGTTCATTTGCCAGTTAGTTTCTGAGAGGCTACCATGCACCTGACACTGTTCTTAATACAGAAATGAATGAAAAAGATAAAATCTTTGCTATTGTGGACCCACACAGACAAAAACATGTAAACCAATAAACAAATACTTTCAAGTAGTTTCCATGCTATGAAGAAAATACAACACTGGACAGGGAGAAAAAGGGAGAGGTAGAAGAGGGAGCTATATTAAGGAGAGTGGTTAAGTAGGGCTTCCCTAAGCTTTCATGTTTCAAAGAAAACCTGAATTATTTTTATTATTCGGAGGATCTTGAGGAAAAGCATTGATGGTAGCAGGAACAGAAAGTACAAATGAGACTTCAGGGATTTAAAATGTCAGATAGATGGTTGGAGCACAGTGAACTACAGGGTGTAAGTTCCCCCATTAAATGCAATGAAACTTAACTGAACACTTTAGTAAACTCTTCATATATTTCAAAAGAATTGCTGCATATGAAAAGAACAGAACAATGAAGCTGGTGGAGGATGTATGATGGGTCTCCTGATAGACTCAGTAGTTAAAAGACTCATTCTTTCACACTAATCTTGCAGAAAATGTGATTTGAATGAATGTAGCAGAAAATTTACAAATTATTACCCGTCCTTACCTTTAGGCTCCCACATAGATTAAACCACAAGGATTGATGTAGGATATTAAATTCTTAATTTATGAGCATTTTATTACTATACCATAAGCCGTAATCATATTTATGGTTTTGACACTTGACAGTACTATTCTTAGCATTTTCCACTGGCATTTAGACATGAATTTTGCAAGACAGCGTGGATAGAACTAAACTGATTTTCAAAGTATGAGAATCTAAAAAAAGATTTATTTCCCAAGGTTATGCTTGAGAAAGAAAACTGCATCAGAAATAGATTTAAGGAGTACACTTACTTGTTAAAATACATAAAAGAAAAAGATACTCTGTGTAAGAAATCACACCTAGAAGAAAAATAGTATTAGTTATGCTGTATATAAAATATTTCTTTCATATTTATCAAGTAAAATATTATTCTTATAATAGCTGTAAGTAATAGTTACAAAAAATTCAGACTTTAAAGAAGATGCTAAATATTGTTTTAAATGAGACCAAACTATTACCATAAGATCAGAGCAAAAGAAGGAAAAAAATAAATTTTACTTTGTTTCATATGCCCTCTTAGAAACAAAATTCACATTAATGCTTCCAGATATATTGACACAAAAGCAAAATTATTAATAATATTTACATATAGCTGTAAATTTTAAACGTGTTGCTAGAGCTTTCAATATATGAATCTAATTAAAGATTAGAAGGTTGAAAATGGTTAACTCTGTGAAGTGCTTAATGACATCTTAGACCTCCTTAAATAAAACATTTAGATATTCTTGCTTAGAGATTTGACTGCTGTATTGCATTCAAAAAACACAACTCTATAGCTATTACTTTTCTGCCTTTAAGTTATCATTCATTATTCTTGACACATTTCATGCTTCTATTAAGTCTAAGAAATTTTAATTTTAATTAAATGGCTTACACTTTCTGCATATTGCATCCTGAGTTCTCTGTAATCTCATAATTATAAACTTTAAAAGGAGTTTGTTAAGTAAATAAAAATATACATTCTGTTACTCAAATTCTTGCTTTTGAATGATAACACCCAAAACTAGAATTAATGGCTTAATTGATTTTCCAAGCAGATCCTGAGAAAATTAAAATCAGGAATAAGGCAATAATACTTATCCAGATATGAGACAGTTCTCATGTTTGGTAAAACAGTATAAAAATGATCAGATCGTGAACCTTAAAACTCCACTTTACCTGATGCTCTTTGAGGCTATCCTCTTTGTTACAGAACAAAGAGAAGAGGAGGCACTGTCAGGCGGTCTGTCAGGAGAGGTGAAGGCACTGAGCTAGGAGGCCTGAAAGCATTCCCGTCTTTTGTTTATACTAGAATATTGTGACCTATAGACATAGTTCTGGTTGATTGCCATGAATGTTATGGGAGAAAGATTCTGGAATGGTCAATGTGTATAAAGATACAATACCTAGATTCCATAGGGATCCCTCAAAAAAAAAAAAAAAAAAAAAGAATTGGAAATGGGCTCTGTAGCTCCACAATCCAGTCTCATTGACTGTTGTTCTAACTGATGTGGGGGAATACACAAGAGATGCCAGTTAGTGAAAAGAAGTTCAATGCCTGCTGTACATCTTTTAATTGATAATCAACACAAGAGTCCCCTCAGTGAAGGATTACTTAACAGTAGGTATCTTGATCATGAGTACTACAGTAGACACTTGTTGGAAGTAAGGAGTTTTTGAGGTGGTGTCATCCACAGCAGAGAAAAACAAAGTGAGAAGCTCATGATAAAATTTAATAGAAATGGTCAAGGAGAAGAGAAAATACTACTAAACATGAACTGTAGATTCATGCTTTTAATTACAAAAATGGAGAATCATAGACTAATCTTTCAATTTGTTTTAAGGTCACCCAGAGTCAAAAATAAAATAACAGTAAATGCTAAGCATATAGTAAACTTGTGATCTTTAGAAAAAGAGGATAAGAAAGATGCCAACTAGGTTTCCTTTAAAAGTTCAATTTAAAAAATTCTAAGGGAAGTTCCTTTAAAAGCACCACAGTGTTTAGTTCCTATATCCTGATACATTACAGCTGGCTATTATAACTAAGTCTGTGTAATTCATGTTTCCATAAATGTTACATACCAATTAAATTTTGGTAAAACTAACATTTTCTTGCTGGGTTGTATTTTAAGCTGATAGAATTCTTTGTAAGTTAGTCTTCAACAGCTCTAAAAACTTAAAGATTCCTCTTCCACCTAATCTCTTTATTAAAAAACAAGACTATAACTCTTTACTTTACCTAACCCAATGGTTCTAAAACTTGGGTACATGGATTACCTTGATAATCCCATCACTATGACATAGATCTGCACTGTTCTACAGGGTAGCCACTGACCACACAGGGCTACTTAAATTTAGAAATAATTAAAAGTAAATAAAATTTAAAATTCAATTCCTCAGATACAGTAGCCCCATTTCAGGTTCTTCATAGCCACAACTGACTCAAGGCTATGGACTCTAGGGATATGGACATTCCAGCCACTGTAGACAGTTCTATGGGATAGCATTGAATACATTACCTTCCCTGAAAAAAATATACAAATCTGCACACAACTTAAGTAGGATTAGGACTTGCCTAAACCTATAGCTTCCAGATTTAAGCCTCCCTTTAACTAAAAAGAATTTCCTTCTTCCATCCATTTATCTTTCTTAGATTGTATTTGATCCAATTTTATTTTCCCATGAGAGGTATCAAGGAAATACTTTTTACATTCACCAATTTACCCCATTCTTCTGAGCTTTGAACTTTCTTGATCCTATCATTCCACTCTAAGATTTGAATGGCAATCTTTAACACAACTTCCAGAAAAAAATTTCTAAGAACTTTAAAGATATCGTAGCCCAGACTTCACAAAGATGTATAAACCCTAGTTATGAAAAGCCTACAATTAAAGATAAGGTGTCTCCTCCATCCAGAGTCCATGAGATCTAGGTACAAGCAATTTGAATTTCTAATTCTACTTAGATAAACATATATGATTTATAATTACTCTTTTAAAGTATTTATCTTCATGTTAAATATATTATTTTCAAACCAGTATTGGTTAAAAGTGATAGAAAAGAAAAAGGTAAGTTTATATAATTGCTTTATATTTTTATTTTGTATATTCTTGTATTTGAATATAAAAATATATATTTCTAAGAAACATTCCTTGCTAAGATTAAAAGAAATTATATTGATTAGTTTCTACTATAAATATTTATAAAAAGTACACTGTAAAAGAAAATTGCAATTACAGCTATATAATTTGATTGCAAGGACATACATGAATTAATGAGTTATATAGATGTGGGTAATACAGTAAGTTGAAACAATTGGATTTTGCAGTGAGTTTTGTCTTTAAAAAATGCTCAAATTGTACAGCCAAAAGATATATCCAATAAGCTTTTCATACTGATTAAATTTAAGAAAATCTGTAATCCCCTGGAAGTAAACGGAAAGAAGAAAAAATAGATTTGGAAATCAGTATTTCTGAACAATGCTTTCTGTAGGTAGATATAATACTTCTCAATATGGTTAAAAAAGGGTTTTTTTAAACTGTTAAAGTTCACTTTGTTGGAAGATATGAATAATGTATCATAAATAAAGTAACCTTAACCTCACTATCAAGAAACATTCATTATTAATATTTTGGTATTTTTCTTTTTAGTTTTTTTCTCTCTGTACACAGACACATATATAACTGTAAAATTATTTAAGCATGAGGAAAATATACATGTATAAATAGTATAAGCAATACAGTGTCAGTACTAAAATACATAAATACTAAAGTTAACTTACCTTTTTCTTTAAGATTTCGAAATAGCTTTGATGATCCTTTCCAAACTGGTGGTGTTTCTGATAGCATTTGATTTAATTCCTGTTACATAAAGTATCATTATACTGATTAACATAACACATATATAACATAATATATAACATAGTATATATCATTATACTGATAAACAGGTAAGCCACTATTTATAAAATAGACCAAAAATATTTAAATGCCAATGCAAAAAAAATTCTCTGCTTAGAAGACCTCAGATAATGGCTGTATTTATACTACTATCTCTGTGGTCCATTCAACAGTAAAACCCAATGACCAAAAGTGTAAAAGTAAAAATGAGTGATAAAGATGCTACATTAAATTCAATTAGAGCTACAAAAAATTTCAGATAAATGTATTAATTGGGGATATATAGTACTCTTGCCTGGAAAATCCCATGGACAGAGGAGCCTGGTAGGCTGCAGTCCATGAGGTTTGCTAAGAGTTTGCTAACAACTGAGCGACTTCACTTTCACTTTTCACTTTCATGCATTGGAGAAGGAAATGGCAACCCACTCCAGTGTTCTTGCCTGGAGAATCCCAGGGACAGAGGAGCCTGGTAGGAGGCCGTCTATGTGGTCACACAGAGTCGGACACGACTGAAGTGACTTAGCAGCAGCAGCTGCAGCAGGGCTTCCTTAGAGAAGGCAATGGTGACCCACTCTTGTACTCTTGCCTGGAAAATCCCATGGACAGAGGAGCCTGGTAGGCTGCAGTCCATGGGGTCACTAAGACAGAACTGAGCGACTTCACTTTCACTTTTCACTTTCATGCATTGGAGAAGGAAATGGCAACCCACTACAGTGTTCTTTCCTGGAGAATCCCAGGGACGGGGGAGCCTAGTGGGCTGCCGTCTATGGGGTCGCACAGAGTCGGACACGACTGAAGTGACTTAGCAGCAGCAGCAGCACCTCTTTAGGCTAAGTGGAATGACTAGATTTTTCTTTAGGGGAGAACCTTAACTACCTCCTAAAAAATCACTGGTAAGATAAGGCACAGACTGAATTTACACCAAAACCATTTTTTTTTTAACTTTGTGTTGTGGACATTATGAGAGAATAATATAATTACTTCCTACCTTTAGCAGCTATTAACACTTTACCAATTTTGTTTCACTTATTTCTCTTTTCCCACTTTTCTTTTGTGGGGGACTGCAGGGCTTCCTAGGTAGCGCCTGTGGTAATGAATCTACCTGCCAATGCAGGAGATGTAAAAGACGCAGGTTTGATTGCTGGGTAGGGAAGTTGCCCTGGAGTAGGGAATGGCAACACATTCCAGTTTTCTTGCCTGGAAAATCCCATGGACAGAGGAGCCTGGCTGGCTACAGTCCATGTGGTTGCAAAGAGTTGGACATGACTGGGCACCAGCACCACCACATATATATATATATATATATATATATATATATATTATAAATGTGTATATATGAAATCTAATTAAGATAAAACACTGAATTTAAGTTCTGGGGCCAGTTAGAAAAGGATGGTTCCGTGGAAGCCCTAGAAATGGTGCCCACCTAATGCAGGTCAGATATGATCAGCAGGTTTCACATACTGTCTGTTTTCTGTAGCCCATTTGGATTTAGGCAATTCTGGGGTAGATGAAGCAACTGGGCGACAGATTATACTGGGAAAGAATGAAGAGTATTTTATAGTGACTTAAAGAATGATGACATCAGATGAAGTGGGAAAACAGGCTATTGAGTTATTACGGTCACTGTTGAAATTTTTTCCTAATTTTAACCTAAATATTCAGTAAAGAATACACACTCCAATTGCTGATTAGTCAGCTTTTTTTTTTTTTTAATCAAGCAGAAGCGGGACTATTTTGCAAAATTTAAACATTTGACTCATGGCTCAGATACTAAAACAATTTTGTATTTATTGTGCATACTTGTGTTAAGAGCAACTAAGTGAAAATTATAAATAGGTTAATTGTGAAAAATTATTAAGGATTTGGTAAGATAACTTGAAATAATTTGAAATTAAAAAAAAAATTAGTCTGCTAAGTAACACAATGAAAAACAAACGAAACTCTAGCAAGTGCTTCTTTTCCAGATCTGATTTTTGCTACTTAAAAAGTGTGGTTCCCTAAAAGGCCCTGGCATCATTACCTTGCCAGACAGCTTGTTAGAAATGCACAATCTCAGATCCCATCCCAGACCTACCGAACCAGAATCTACTTTTAACAAGATCTATGAATGACTTTTATGTACACAAGTTTGAGAAACACTTTAGATGAATCCTTTCTGATGTGTGTCCTAAGTCACTTCAGTCGTGTCCAATTCTTTGCAACCCTGTGGACCATAGCCCATGTATATCAAAATGCTGTCCATGGGATTCTCAGGCAAGAATACTGGAGTGGGTTGCTGTGCCCTCCTCCAAGGGATCTTCCCCCCTTTCCCAATGTCGTTGTACCTTAAAAAGCCCTGTGACATTTATAAACCATCTTTTTCATTACTGAGCTGAGTTAGCAGACAAATAGGGAATCTCTGGGATGCCAAAGGCAGGAGAGGTATTTTTAGGGGATTTATAGAGTCCCTGAAGTCCATCTGTGAGTTCTTGCTCTCACTTCCTTCATACTGTTATTTCCGCACGGCAGGTAACAGATGCCACCAATGCTGAGTACTGTCTCACTAGGATAGCAATGGCACAGAGGTCAGAATTCACAACGACTAATGATGCTTAATGTTTAAACAACAGTAAATCCATAAAGATTTTTGTTAAAACAGGAGATTAAAAAGTATTTTGAGTATTCTTTATACACTTTCATTTATACTCTCTCTATTATATTGATATTACCTCTCTTTCTCCCTTTGAACTCTTTCCATGTATTAAACTCCATTTCTTCTACTCAGCAAAAATTTAAGACCAAAAAATCAGAGCTACCTTTTATTTGAGTTTCTTCTGTGTGCTTTTTTTTTTTTTCTGTGTGCTTAACAATAGCCTAATACACACTTCTTTTAATTCTAAAAATTCTCATTATGCATATATTACTGTGTCTTAAGATAAATAACTTACCCAGGATCACACAATTAATCAGTGACTGGCCAGATCCTTACTCACTCTAAGCAGTTTATTTTTGTAATAATTTAGTTCTGTCTGGTCTAGATCATCCAACTGACACATTGATCTTCTTTCATATCAATTTTAGGGACTTTTAAATTTTATTAAAATTTGTATTTCTGCTCAGGCTCGGACTCTCTCTCCCCACTCCCAGTGCCTATCTTAGTCTCTTAAAGGCAGTAGTATTGAAGACAGAGAATTTGATTGGCTTTTGTCCCTGGTTTCTGGGAGAAAGACTCCATATCCTTAGACCACACCAAAGTTTATGCTGAGGAGAAGAATCAGGATTGGGGCTGACCTTCAAAAACAACCCCATGACTCAAGGGTTGGGGGTGTGAGCTAGCCTGACCTCTGGGGAGGGAAGAAGAGAGGAGAAGAAACGGAGATTGAATTCATTTGTGTGGTCAATGATTTGATCAAGCGCAGCTATGCAATGAAACCGCCAATAAAAACTCTGGACACCAAGCTCAGAAGAGCTTTCAGGTTTGTAAACACATGGGTGTGCCAGGATGGGGCCATACCCTGATCCTCAGGAAGAAAGCACAGAAGCTGTGTTCGGAACCCTCCTACACCTTGTGTGTCTCTCCATTTGGCTGGCCTTGATTTGTTCCCTTATAATGATAATTATAAATTGGAAATCGAAGTACAGAATGTTTCTGAGTTCTATGAGTCGGTCTAACAAATTATTTAACTTGAGGGAAGTTGTGGGAACTATCTGAATTTGTAGCCACTTGGTCAGAAGTGTGGGTGGTCTGGGATCCCTTGAAAAGCAGCTGGCATCTGAAATGGGGGCAATCTTTTGGGGGATTGGGTCCTTAAATCTGTGGGGTCTGATGCTAACTCTGGACGGTGAGTATCAGAATTAAATTGCAGTACTGCAAGTAGGGACTAAATAAATATTTGCTGGATTGAATTCATTTACCTAGAATTACAGACCTTTGTTGGCAAAGTAATGTCTCTGCTTTTGAATATGCTATCTAGGTTGGTCATAACTTTCCTTCCAAGGAGTAAGCATCTTTTAATTTCATGGCTGCAGTCACCATCTGCAGTGATTTTGGAGCCCAGAAAAATAGTCTGACACTGTTTCCACTGTTTCCCCATCTATTTGCCATGAAGTGATGGGACCAGATGCCATGATCTTCGTTTTCTGAATGTTGAGCTTTAAGCCAACTTTTTCACTCTCCTCTTTCACTTTCATCAAGAAGCTTTTTAGTTCCTCTTCACTTTCTGCCATAAGGGTGGTGTCATCTGCATATCTGAGGTTATTGATATTTCTACCGGCCATCTGGATTCCAGGTTGTGCTTCTTCCAGCCCAGCGTTTCTCATAATGTACTCTGCATATAAGTTAAATAAACAGGGTGACAATATACAGCCTTGACGTACTCTTTTTCCAATTTGAACCAGTCTGTTGTTCCATGACCAACCTAGATAGCATATTAAAAAGCAGAGACATTACTTTGCCAACAAAGGTCCGTCTAGTCAAGGCTATGGTTTCTCCAGTAGTCATGTATGGATGTGAGAGTTGGACTGTGAAGAAAGCTGAGCGCCGAAGAATTGATGCTTTTGAACTGTGGTGTTGGAGAAGACTCTTGAGAGTCCCTTGGACTGCAAGGAGACCCAACCAGTCCATTCTAAAGGAGATCAGTCCTGGGTGTTCTTTGGAAGGAATGATGCTAAAGCTGAAACTCCAATACTTTGGCCATCTCATGCGAAGAGTTGACTCATTGGAAAAGACCCTGATGCTGGGAGGGATTGGGGACAGGAGGAGAAGGGGACGACAGAGGATGAGATGGCTGGATGGCATCACCGACTTGATGGACGTGAGTCTGAGTGAACTCTGGGAGTTGGTGATGGACAGGGAGGCCTGGCATGCTGCAATTCATGGGGTCGTAAAGAGTCGGACACGACTGAGCAACTGAACTGAACTGAACTGACAGATGCCTTTTAAAGGATTTATACAATTTTCTTGAGTACAATTTTTTAAGTAAATACTTAATATATATGTTATAGGAAAATTAGGAAGTGCAGAAAATAAAAACAGATTGTGATCCAGGGATTAACCATAATTAAAATTTTTATTTAATCTCATTTTAATTTCATTCTTTATCTATTTATTTTTTGTCATTCTTGTTGCAAATATTGAATAATTTTCTATGTAAAGTTTTGTAAGCATGATCATATTTTCCTGCCAAACATTCTTCATTTTCATTTTAATGGCTACAGAGCAGTTCTGAGTAACTTTTTATATTCTTAAAACCTGTGAACCCAGAAGAGATATTGCTTATGTGAATTATATTTAATTATATTTAATGCATGTGGAAATAGAAATGATACTTTTCTTATTGGTCACACCCCATAGCTTGTGGAATCTTAGTTTCCTGACCAGGGATTGAACTGCGACCTCAGCAGTGAAAGTGCTGAGTCGTAACCACTGTGGTGGTGGGAGTTTAGTCACTAAGTCGTGTTCGACTCTTTGTGACCCCATGGATTTAGCCTGTCAGGCTCATCTGTCCATTGGATTTCCCAGGCAAGAATATTAGAGTGGGTTGCCATTTCCTCCTCCAGGGAATCTTCCTGACCCAGGGATCAAACCCAGGTCTCCTGCATTGCAGGTGGATTCTTTACCAACTGAACTACCAAGGAAGCACCCTAAGCACTGTGCCACCAGGGAAACGATATATTCCCAAGAAATGATATATTTTTAAAACACAAAAATACATAAGCACATATTCTATTATCTCTCAGAGTGATGATGTCATCACTCATCATGAAGCCTCTAGAAAACGCCACTGTACCCTTGTGAGAGAATGAGAGTAACAGAACAAGCAACTTCTCCATTCATTATGAAGACAGTCTTGACTTTATGGATGCCCTGAAAAGGTCTTCGCATGTTAAGAAAAATCAGTTTATATTATTTTACAATGTGCTGCTTTATTCAACCCTATGTTTTTAGGCCTATTCATGTTGATAAACATAGGTCTTATGTATTATTCATTTTAGCTCTTCTTCATTTGTCCTTCATATGCCTACTTCACATTCTTTTATTAATCTTCTACTAATTGACATTTATATTGTTTCTGATTTTTTCAGGACTCCTGGTATAAGCATGCAAATGTTTCTCTTATATCTAGAAGTAGAATTTTTGATATGCATAAGATATTGCCAAATTTCTCTCAAAAGAGAAAATACCAACTTACATTCTCACCTGGTTCCTCCTTTCTATCCTTGATAATTACTGGTATTGTTAGATTTCTGGAAGCTGACTACTTGATGGGTGTAAAACAGTATCATATAATTGGTTTAATTTGCATATCCCTGATTACTGGTGAGGTTTGCATATCCCTGAATACATACATTTATTGGCCTCTCTGGCTATGTCCATCCATTATTTTCTTATTATCTTTTTTATGTTGATTTACAGGACTTCTATATAATTATAAGATACTTAGCCTTTTCTGTTCATAGGTTGCAAGCATATTCTCCCACATGTCATACCTCTTTTAACATTGTTGACACTGTCTTTTGTGTGCCAACATTTTTAATATTTAATTTAGCAAAATTTGCCAATAATCTCCTTTGAGTTTAGCTTTATGTATATTTATACATGTACATATCACAATGTATGCATCATAAACATATATATATGTGTGTGTATATATATATATATATACACACACACATATTTAATTGTGTGCATGCCTATGTATAGCAAGAGCTTTAACTTACCTGCTTGGAAAGTGACTTCCATGTTTTAGCAACTATAAAAAACAAACATAAAAAAGTGGATAATAAATACTTCATGTAATGTATATAAAAATCCAGTAACCATCTACATCATAACTCATGACACTGACTTTTATATCTAAAATGCAAAGTTTTTTTTAACCTCAAGATGTGGACCTATGTATGTTATACATTTTGTATTGGTCTCATGTACTATAAACTATTCATAATAATATCAGTGGAGTAGAAAACATATTTTCCATAATCATCATCTCACTTTGGAGATTTCTAGATTTAAAAAGTAAATTAACTTACTCCAAGTTAAATATCCTATGGGCTTAAAACACAAATAATGATATTCATTAAATGTTTTTAGAATATAAAATAATAGAGAAATTATAATTTTAAGGTGTTACCCGTGATCTCTGCTGTATTAATATCTCTGATTACAATTTGAAGGTTGGGTTTCTCTACAGTGAATGGGAAGGACAGGGCAAAGATAAAAAGAAATGAAGGAGAGAACAGGTGATGTTCTAGAAAGACTTGGCCTGTTCTCCACTCTTCTCTAAGAATGTTACAGTTGAATAAAATACTGGAGGTCACTTTCTCTTTCTGATTTCTCCTCACATCCCTGAAGACCTCAAACACTATAAGTCTTATAATATTAAAATAAGTGCAGTCAACAGTGCTGTTTCTTTGCTCAGATTTGAACACTGTGAATATATAATGCCTGTCCAAGAATTATCTCCAGGTTTGAATGTGATTAAGTCCTATAATACAGCTGTGTTAGCAACTAGTAAATATTAACTATTTCAGCTACAGCACAATAATGACAAGTAATATTTTTTCTCCATGGTCATGTGGGTTTTTTTATATAATTAACCATAGTTAATATAAATAATATATCAAATTCAAGATTATAAGATAGGCAGTTTTTGCTATGTACTTTTCTCTCTTTTAAGCAATGTAATAAGTCATTTTAAGATCACGAGGGAAGAACTATATTCTAAAATTTAGCAAACTGATTCCTATGAAGATAGTTTTCTTCTCTATGCAGTAACAACATCCTTTCTTTACCTAAGATAGTTAATATGGAACCCTGTAATCAAGTGATTAAAATCACAGGTCTATAAGGTAGACTTCAGCATTTAACCTTAATTATAATAATATACATTCACTGCGTAGACATCTTCATTTACATAGTGAACATAACAATGTAAATAATTTTATTATTCTGTTGCTTTTGAAATATAGCAGTAAGAAAGGAAGAAAAGTAAATGGTACAAAAGTACATGCATATGCTCTTATGCAATGTTCAGAAGGTATTTATCAGAAGAGGAAGTTAGACACTCTTGAGTTTTGTAGGGTTTATGAGATTTCCAGGGTAAATTATTCACAAAAGACATATTCATTCTGCCGGATATGTCATCATGTTCAGTATTACTGGCTTTTTAAAAAATAAAACTAAAGAGCCATTAAGATTGTTCTTCAAAGGATTCTCTGATTTTCTAAATTCTTTATTTCAAATGAAGTTACTGCATATATAAGGTAAAAAGAAACTTCATTCTTTTGGACATATTTTATTTCTTAGGCTATAGGTTGATGTTCATTATATTTTTAATACTTTTAAGTCTGAACTTTTTAAACAATAAATTCTTTAAAATTAAAAAGTACTTGAAGCTACATGAAAATAATTACTTATTTTAGCTCTAGATGGAAAATTTACCTTTTAGGTTCTATATAAGTAGGTAAAATAAATTTTCTTGATTTCAAACATAAAGTTATAATCAGTGATCTGATGTATATCTCAATTAACATTTATTTGAATTATAATTATTAAGCAAATGTTTACATGGCATAGCATTTTCCTGTTAATGTTGCCATAAAATTAAGGATTTTAAAAAATAATGGTTCTGAATTCAAGTGATAATGATGATGATAACAATGACACCTAGCAAAGCGTATTAAGTGCCTACTGTATATTGGTATTACACTAAACATAACTGATATCATTCAATCCTCAAAAAACTTCCTAAGACTTTGTTACTTTCACTTTTATAAATGAAGAAACAGAAGACTAAATAACTTACTCAGGTTCTCAAAGCTCATAAAAAAATGCCAAGGTCTAAACACAAGTCTGTCTAATTTTAATAGGCTACTTTGGTATGTATATGATTTAATATTCCATCTCTGAAGCATATTTTCTTTTTAGAGGTAAATATTTATTTTTAAAGTCCTATACTTTAAAAAAAAGTTTTTACAAATATCTTGATCTTTAGTTATCATTCTTAATTACAGCTTAGAAGTACTGATTAGAAATTAACTGATGTTGACAGAGAAGGAAAAATATCATATGACATATGACATCTCTTATATGTGGAATCTAAAAAGAAATGATACAAATGAACTACTTACAAAACAAAAAGAGACTCACAGACTTAGGGAATGAACTTATGGTTGCCTATACACACTGTTGTTCTATTTAAAATGGATAATCAACAAGGTCCTATGTATAACACATGGAACTCTGTTCAATGTTATATGTCAGCCTGGTTGGGAGGGGAGTTTGGGGGAGAATGGGTACATGTATATGTATGGCTGAGGCCCTTTACTATCCACCCCATCACAACATTGTGAATCAGTTATACCCCAATACAAAATAAAAAATAAATTAATTAAATATAAAAAATAAACTACTGTTAATCTGAGTTTCTTGCTTAAAGAAAACACCTGACAATATTTGTTGTCAATAATAACATCTGAGATTTCAAGTGAAAATTAAAATTTTGGAAAGCTTGTATACACCATGCATTTGACAGCTTTCCAACAAGCAAAGACTTTTCTGATAAGATTCTGATGGTATTAGTGAATGTGATTTTTTAAAAAACATTGTACAGTGAAATATGGCAATATTTGACAGATCGATGTAATTTAATGAATCAATATTTTCTAGCTGATAGTACAAAATTATATTAATGTAAAGAAAAAAGAGCCATTCAAATATGCAATGTAGGCCAATGGATTTTAACAAAACAGATGACAAAAATGTCAGAGTCCACATTGCAACTAAACTTTAAGAAACTACCAGCAGCCAAGTATTGATATAATACCAAAGAAGAATATCTATGATTATTTGAAAAGGCTTTTGTAATACCCTTCCCTTTTCCTCCTTCAATATCTGTTAGGCAGATTTTGTTCATTTGTGGATACTTTCTGAAAACAAACACTGCAACAAATTGAACACAAAGGCAGATATAAGAATCCAGATGTCTTCTATTAAGTCAGACATTAAAGTGACTTTGTAAGAATGTACATAATGCCAGAAAGTTTGAGAACCACTGCCTTAACACATGGAAAAGTGAGAAACAATCAATCTACATTTACACTGTAGGAACCATGACATATTCAGAAAAGACACAGGAAGAATTCTTGTCCAAGTCTAACTGCAAAGCCAGTTCTCTGAGTTCTTCTGTCCAGGCTGGATATAAGAACTGATTTGGCAGAATAAGAACCTTTATCAAGAATATTAAAAATAAGGTGGGTGTTTAGTCTGATGTACTGAGAAAGAGGGAACAAATGAAATTTCTGAAAAGAAAAGATACCAGAAGGGGTTTATAAGAAGTATTAGTCATTGTATCTTTTGATACATAGTATCACAACATCGTATCTTTTGAAGTATTACATTACTTGGTTAGTTGTTCTGAAAAACTTACACTGCTCCACAATTTTAAAAAATAGAGATAAGAAAAAATGTTATAACATTGTTGAGATAAACTTGAGAAATATACTTACTTTTGGGCTCATCTGTTGTAACAGCCATAATAAAATCATATGGAGTCATGAACAACTGCCCTTCACATTCTATAGAAGCAAACAAACGAAATCGCCTTTCCCGAGATGTAGCATAGAGGTCCAGGTCTTCGACTTCTGTTCTGCCAACAGCAACCTGAAGTTAAGAAAGCAAGTAAGTCTGGACTGTGTGAAGCGACACTTCCTTCTAGAAGATACATGTCTTCAATTACGTTGAGAGGGAATTAACAGAGCAAAAGAAAAAAGGTGAAAATACATAATCATAAACAAATATCCACATGAATAAAATGAATTAACACTCAGAAGATCCTACTATGAATATCATTCAGATTCTGAAGACTTTACACTGGCTCTTTGAACTCGTGATTTCTTTCTTTAGTTTCAGTCTCGGAGAACGTTAAATTTCTGAGCTAGTAGTTTCTTCAGAAGGAACACCAACACTTGCTGAATGCCTACTATGTACTCTCTATATAGGCCTACTTATTTAATTAGAACTCTTTTTACTGTAGTCTATTAATCTTCTAAAAGAAGAAAGGGAAACCCTGACAAGCTGTTCATGGCAACAACTAAGGAACCATTTAACAGCAGAGTTTAGATTTGTGCTAAAGTCGCTAACTCTAGATCACTAGGGTAGAGTTACCACCAATGATCACTCTGAATTCTACCCAAAGTTAAGATAAGCAGAATGAGGAGTGTGTGTGTATGGGGAGAAGGGAATCTCTTTTGTTTTCCTTAATTTTTAAAATCTTTCCTGGTAGATAGATAAACAATTTCTATTATTTATTTTCTTTGAACTGTAACAAAACTGTTAATATTTTTCTTCCTGATTCCAAAAGCAATGCATAGCTACTGTATATAATTCAGAAGACAGAATTTAAAAACTTGTAATTGTTTATGAATTTTTTGCCAAAAAATCAGGGTTATACTAAACTGTCTGGTTATCTGATTCTTTTTACTAATTAATATATCATTTTTCCATGGCACTAGTCTAGTTTTAGTAACAATGCAATATTACATAGTAAATGTTTGTTGCCTAACTAAATTAATGAATTCCACATGGTTGAATATTTAGGTAATTCATAGTACTTCACTACTATAAAACAATGTTATTAACATAATGGCCTGCCGTGAAAATATTTAGATGTATCTATAAATAGTTCCTTGGGATTAATTCCTGGGAGTAAACTTATTGGTCAAACAGTCATTTCATACACATTATCGAGATACTTCCAGGAAGCTTATGGCAATTTACATGGCTATCAACAATATAAAATTATACCTTCACACATTTCACACAAAACATTTTATATCAGAAAAAAATTCTTCTTTAGGATGACAAACTTAATCTCCTTATTGCCTCTTCTAAGTCATTCCAAACTGTGTACAAACTTAAAATTATTTAAACATCCACTATTTTGAGAAGTTGTATCAAAACAGACAATAAGAACTTTCAGTAAGGAAAATACATTTTATATTTCTAAGTTACACCTTATTAAAAAAAAGCCAGGCAAATTATTAATCTTTTCTACTACTCTGAAGACTAAGACTTTTAAAAACATAATGGAAATAGTCAAATACAAAAATTTTTAAATGCCTTTTTAAAATGGCCTGTACAACAGGTAGAATCTAGTCTCAGCCCTTAAAGAATATATGATCTATATAGGTGGACAAAATGCTAGTTGGAGGGACAAAAGGTACAAACATGGAAAAGAAAGTCAGAGTAAACAGAAGAAAAGCACAATAGACTGAGGTTAGTAAGAAGACTTCCCTGGTGGCTCAGACGGTAAAGAGTTTGCCTGCGATGTGGGAGACCAGGATTTGATCCCTGGATTGGGAAGATCACTTGGAGAGCATGGCAACCCACGTCAGTATTCTTGGCTGGAGAATCCCTTGGACAGAGAAGCCCTGGCAGGCTACAGTCCATGGGGTTCCAAAGAGTTGGACATGACTGAGCAACTAAGCACAGGAAGAACAACATATGAATTTTAATGTCAGGAAGAGATATGAGCATTCTAGGTTTACACAGCATATGTGAAGGTGGAAATCATCTTCCTGCAACAAAAGTTTTGCATTCATGGAAAAGTGTAGGTAAACTGTTAACAATTTCTGAGTGAAAGACTAAAGGACCGGGATTTAATCTGACAGAAAACAAAAATGGCCTTAGGAGATTCTTAAGTGAAGTAATGACAGAAAGTAAATGGTACTTTAGAAAGACAAAGCAACCTGGTAACAGAGATAAGATAGCTCAGCAGTATATTAATAGCAAAGTCAGATAATCCATATATTGGGAAGTTATCTGGGCTCTACCATGGGTAAGGAGGGCTTCCCTCATAGCTCAGTTGGTAAAGTCTGACAGCAATGCAGGAGACCTGGGTTCAATCCCTGGGTTGGGAAGATCCCCTGGAGAAGGAAATGGCAACCCACTCTGGTATTCTTGCCTGGAGAATCCCACGGACAGAGGAGCCTGGCAGGTTACAGTCTATGGGGTCGCAAGAGTCAGACACGACTGAGCGACTAAAGTGCACATAGGTAAGGAGTCACTCAATCACTCAGTGTCAATAATAAGCAATAATTTCCCTGAATACTCCTCAGGGATCCATCTACCATCTTAAGTCTGCTTCTACATCTGTATCTCAGGGGCTTTTTCTTCCTCTCTGGGCAGGGGAACCAATCTTGTCTGTGACCATAGTTTATTCTCCTGTTTTCTTCTCGCTAAGCCATTTCCTTGGGTTGAGGTGGCCCCCATCAACCATGACTCATCTCCAGTGAATTTCCTAAAGGACCACTCGATGTGGGGCACTCACTGCTTCTGCACCATAATCTGAAGTCATGCTTCAATCTAACACCCAGAACCACAATTTTTGCCTATTTCCTATAACCTAACATGAACTTTATGTGTGACTTCCGCCCTTACCTGGTGCTGCCACTACTGCTCATGAGGTGCCTGCTGCTTTCTCATCAAACTATCCCTCCTTAGGCCTGGTCCCAGCACACCAAGCCTGCCTGCCTGCTGCAGCTGGCAATTTGATCTACCTATGAACTAATGCTGACAAATCCTCCTTTTCCTTAACTTCTACCAACAATCAATTAACAAAGCCTGTTGTTCTCCCTCTGATTTCTCACATCCACCCACTGCTACTACGTTTGTTTAAGCAATCACTACTTCCCTAAAATTTTAGTCATGGCCTGTGGTTTTCGCCTCTATTCTATGAGAGAAAGAAAGAAAAAAACACGTGGAACTGTGGAACAATTTGTATTCTTTGAACACAAGAAACAGTTTCAGAAGTTAAAGGTTTTCATTAAAACATCACTGTATGTATGAGTTCTACCTCTTGTTGCCTTAGCAGAAGTACCCGTCATTTTTGATAATGGCACTAGGTGCCTACTGGTCTATTTATCACCTTAAAAGGAGGTGTGGGGAGGAGTTTGGGAACGGTTTGTGCCACAAATACATATATTTATAAATATATATTTCTATCCCTAAAAGGGATATATACACACACACACACACACACACACACATATTTGGTATACATATATATGGCATATATATATATATCCTAAAGGGGAAGAATATAATTTACATATAAAAAAGATAACCAGAGCCTGAGTGCTTAAAAGGGCCTCCAGCTACTGCAGTTGTGTGGGTCCCTCCATTGCCTCTGCTCAATTTAGTGTGATAAATCACATGGTGTAATAATACACATTGTTGTTGTTCAGTCACTAAGTTGTGTCCAACTCTTTGCCACCTCCTGGACTGCAGCATGACAGGGTTTCCTGTCCTTCACCATCTCCTGGAGCTTGCTCCAAACTCATGTCCATTGAGTCGGTGATGCAATCCAACCATCTCATCCTCTGCCACCTCCTTCTTCTCCTGCCCTCAATCTTTCCCAGCATCAGGATCTTTTCCAGTGAGTCAGTTCTTGGCATCAGGTGATGAAAGTATTGGAGCTTCAGCTTCAGCATCAGTCCTTCCAATGAATATTCAGGGTTGATTTCCTTTAGGATTGACTGGTTGGATCTCCTTGCAGTCCAAGGGACTCTCAAGAGTCTTCTCCAGCACCACAATTTGAAAGCAACAATTATTTGTCATTCAGCCTTCCTTATGGTCCAGCTCACATCTGTACATGACTACTGGAAAAACCATAGCTTTGACTAGACGGACCTTTGTTGGCAAAGTGATGTCTCTGCTTTTAATTACTCTGTCTAGGTTTGTCATAGCTTTTCTTCCAAAGAGCAAATGTCTTTTAATTTCATGGCTGCAGTCACCATCTGCAGTGATTTTGGAGCCCTAGAAAATAAAATCTGTCACTGTTTTCACTTTTCCCCCATCTTTTTGCCATGAAGTTGGCATTGCTCAAATGAACCATAGATTGGTAGTAAGCAAAAAACAATTTTCTCATGCCATCACAGTAAACTGGCCTGATCCTAGAGCATTCTAGTTATCATTAGCTGGTAGGACTGGGCTCATCTGGCTGGAGGATCTGATGGGATAGAGCAAAACAGAAAATCAATACTTGGGTCAGTTTTTATACTTTCTGTTCACTTCCACTGACTTGTCTCTTCATACTCAAATACCATAATGCTTTAATTGGTATAGCTTTTGATCATGTTTTTGACTTTAGGTAAAGCAAGACTCCATATGACTGTCAAGCCTTTAAAAATATTTTTGCTGACTGATATGCAATCTTTTCTTCTATGTGAGATTTGAAATTAATCTATGAGGTTCTGTTTTTAAAATTCCACTGATACTTTGGGAGTACACTGAGTTTTGGTGCAATTTAGGATGACTTGACTATAACAAAAAAGCAGCAGACTCACAGATATAGAGTACTAACTAGTGGTTAACAGTGGGGAGAGGGAAGGGAGGCACAGTAGAGAGGTGCTGGAGTGTGAGATACAAACTCTTGGATGTAAGACAGGTTACAAGGATGCACAATCCAACACAACACAAGGAACACAGCCAATATTTTGCTGTAACAGTAAATGGAGTGTAACCTTTAAAAATTGTATAAACTGAATTTTTTTCAAAACTGCCTTTTCATTTTACAGCTGCTGGGAAATTGCATTTTACACATTTTAGGAAATTATTTCATGGGATTTGCTTAACATTCTTTTCAAGTTTGCTGAAAATGTTTAGGGAATCTTCTTCTAGCTCTAAAAAAAATGCTATCTTTTATTTTACTGAGAAATTACAAAACATTCTACATTTGAGTTCTATAATCTCAGTGTTGTTACTTACAAAAATAGAACATATACATGTGTCTGTATATATATACATGGAAATAAAATTTTCAAACACACCTGTAAAATAACAGCTATAATTTAGTCATAAAAATAAATAATGATCATTTTCAGGTAACTGTGGATCCTCTAAGTCATGCCAACATAAGTAAGACAAGTGGTTTAAGAAACAATAGAAATGATAAAAGTTACATTTTTAATTACCTCATCTTCCCAAAAGAAATTAAAAAATACTGTGTCAATGCAATTATTTTCTCTGGAATTTCCAAGCTCAGACCTTTGCAACTAGTACTTGGATGTTACTTCTTAAGGTACTGAAACGAAGGCCTTCAGGCCACATCATTATCCTTCCTGTGAATAACAGAAAGCAAAGGTTCACTGCCAAGGCACGGGCTCATGTTACATCAGGTCAGCAATTTGAAAATTTACTCTGTAGTAAGGTCTGGTTTTCCCAAGGAGGTAAGATTAAACGCCAGATAAAGGATTCACTACTTAACAATTAGAGAAACTGATGCCTACAAGCTGATAATAACCTAAAAAGATAACTTGAAACAATTATATCAATTATCTAAACACCGTAAAACGCATTACCTTTTAGCAGCTGAGAAATGGAGACCCGAGAAGAAAGGATGGAAGAAGGAAAAATAAAAACCATTTGTACTGAGTAAAATTATTTCAATTACTCATGCTTAGTAGTTTATTTTTAAAACGTTTTATGAAATCAAATCAGTACTAATTTTTTAAAGTAAAGAATGATTAAAACATGCATTTAATTTCATGTTGGATGGTGATCATTTGGTATGAGGCCCTACCATATATTGGCAAATGTACCAACATTTTTATAAAACATTAAAAAGCAAATATCATTTGAATTTATATCTTTATTTTATATTTTCTGGGCAAGAATCTTATGAGATGTGCATGAGATTCTATTCACATCTATTTTTATTCTAGCTAAAATGATGTTCATGGAAGTATTACATTTGGCTTTCTCAAATGGCTTCAGGCTGATTTAAAAGCTTCTAAGAAGATAAAAGGGGTAACATTTTCTTTGCTTGTTGGGTGGTCGAAAGGTTAAACATCAAGTTCTCAGTGTGGGAAAATCCCAAAGTCCTCTAAGGGAAATGTTTTGATGCTTGGTAAATATGTCCATTTGGAAATATATACAACTAAAGATCAGTCAAGAAGCACTTCCCTGGCTGAGATCACATTGGGAAAAAAAAGTAACTGACCAATTATTTTAAAGTCTCCACTTGCACTGTTACATTAGCTTACATTACAGGATTCTTTATAAGTTTACAAAGTACCTTCACATATATCATCTCATTATTTGATAGGACGGTAGGCGAACGTATCTCTGAGGTGTTGGTAATCACAGTAGTTTGATATGTACACGTAGCCTCTTCCTAGGGCCTTGCTCCAGCAGTGACCTCCCCTGCCTTTCCTACCTCACTGTTTTCACCTCTTCCACTCCCACTGAGTGCTTCCCTTCAGCGCACACACATTTCTCCCATTTGGAAGCTTTCCGACCCACCTCTCCATCCAGCTTGTCACAGCAGATTTCCTCTGTTTCAGCAAGTTCTCCCCTTCACCACTCCACTAATACTGCTGGTCAAGGTCACTGATGACCTCCATGTTGCTAAATCCAGAGGCCAATTCTCAGTCAATTCAACTTACAGCATCTGACCCAGTTGATAACTCTCTTTTCCTTGCAACAATTTTCCTGTCTAAGTCCACCCATTCCTCATTTCCCTCCTATTACCCAGGCAGTTCCTTTTTGGTACTTTTGTTGATACTGCCCTAGGCCAGTCCTTGGACTTCCTCTCTTTTTTGAATCTATACTTACTTCCTTAATCATCTCATCTAGCCTTTACAGATTATAAATATACTGACAAATCCAAAATTTCCATCTCCAGCATTCTGTGATAATATAAATTCCATGAAGGCAGGAATTTTTGTCTGAGTGGTACACTTTTGCTTCCCCAGTGCCTAGAAGAGTTTCTGGCTTTGAGCAAGCTCTCAAATATTTGCTGAATAAATGAATGACTGAATATGGTTGTAAAACTTACTGTAATTGTTAAATAAGGATTCCCGTAAAAGTTAAAACATACTATTAAAAAACCCAGTTGATAACTCTCTTTTCCTTCCTCAGTGATCAATGCAAGCAAATAAAGGAAAACAACAGAATGGGAAAGACTAGAGATCTCTTCAGGAAAATTAGAGATACCAAGGGAACATTTCATGCAAAGATGGGCTCGATAAAGTACAGAAATGGTATGGACCTAACAGAAGCAGAAGATAGTAAGAAGAGGTGACAAGAATACATAGAAGAACTGTACAAAAAAGATCTTCACGACCCAGATAATCACGATGGTGTGATCACTGACCTACAGCCAGACATCCTGGAATGTGAAGTCAAGTGGGCCTTAGAAAGCATCACTATGAACAAAGCTAGTGGAGGTGATGGAATTCCAGTGGAGCTATTTCAAATCCTGAAAGATGATGCTGTGGAAGTGCTGAACTCAATATGCCAGCAAATTTGGAAAACTCAGCAGTGGCCACAGGACTGGAAAAGGTCAGTTTTCATTCCAATCCTAAAGAAAGGCAATGCCTTTCTTTGAATGCTCAAACTACCACACAATTGCACTCATCTCAAATGCTAGTAAAGTAATGCTCAAAATTCTCCAAGCCAGGCTTCAGCAATACATGAACCGTGAACTTCCAGATGTTCAAGCTGGTTTTAGAAAAGGCAGAGGAACCAGAGATCAAATTGCCAACATCTGCTGGATCATGGAAAAAGCAAGAGAGTTCCAGAAAAACATCTATTTCTGCTTTATTGACTATGCCAAAGCCTTTGACTGTGTGGATCACAAGAAACTGTGGAAAATTCTGAAAGAGATGGGAATACCAGACCACCTGACCTGCCTCTTGAGAAACCTATATGCAGGTCAAGAAGCAACAGTTAGAACTGGACATGGAACAACAGACTGGTTCCAAATAAGAAAAGGAGTACGTCAAGGCTGTAGACTGTCACCCTGCTTATTTAACTTCTATGCAGAGTATATCATGAGAAACGTTGGGCTGGAAGAAGCACAAGGTGGAATCATGATTGCCAGGAGAAATATCAATAACCTCAGATATGCAGATGACACCACCCTTATGGCAGAAAGTGAAGAGGAACTCAAAAGCCTCTTGTTGAAAGTGAAAGAGGAGAGTGAAAAAGTTGGCTTAAAGCTCAACATTCAGAAAAAGAAGATCATGGCTTCTGGTCCCATCACTTCATGGGAAATAGATGGGGAAACAGTGGAAACAGTGTCAGACTTTATATTTTTGGTCTCCAAAATCACTGCAGACGGTGACTGCAGCCATGAAATTAAAAGACGCTTACTCCTTGGAAGGAAAGTTATGACCAACCTAGATAGCATATTAAAAAGCAGAGATATTAGTTTGCCAACAAAGGTCCATCTAGTCAAGGCTATGGTTCTTCCAGTGGTCATGTATGGATGTGAGAGTTGGACTGTGAAGAAAGCTGCGTGCCGAAGAATTGATGCTTTTGAACTGTTGTGTTGGAGAAGAGTCTTGAGAGTCCCTTGGACTGCCAAGGGACAACAAGTCCATTCTAAAGGAGATCAGTCCTGGGTGTTCATTGGAAGGACTGATGCCGAAGCTGAAACTCCAATACTTTAGCCACTTCATGCAAAGAGTTGACCCATTGGAAAAGACCCTGATGCTGGGAGGGATTGGGGGCAGGGGAAAAGGGGACGACAGAGGATGAGATGGTTAAATGGCATCACCGGCTCGATGGACATGAGTTTGGGTAAACTCCGGGAGTTGGTGATGGACAGGGAGGCCTGGCGTGCTGTGATTCATGGGGTCGCAAAGAGTCGGACACGACTGAGCAACTGAACTGAACTGAACTGATTAAAACACCAATAATTACCTGATACTAACAGGAGTGGGGAAATTGATAAGAGGAAAACATGTTCAATGATGTATCTTTTTTTGGAATGGTAAATTTTCTTATACCAATTTATATCAAGTTTTAGATGTATGTATTAAAATATATACAGTTTGTTAAAGTGATATGTAACCACTTGGAGACTGGAAATAGGATGTATAACTTTCAAACCACTAGAGGAAGAGAAATGATATAGGAAGAAAGAGCAATCTAATGCCAGGTGATAAGGGGAAAGAGATAATAACACATATACATAATACAGCAAAAACTCATGCAAACATGTCCACAATTATAATAAGCAAGATTGGGTTAAACTCCTCCATTAAAATGAGAAACTCTCATATTGTGTTTTTAAAAAAAAACTATTAAATGTTCCTTACAAGAATAAAACAATACGAAGAGTGTTTGAAAATACACAGAATTAAGAACCAAAAGTGTTAAATGGGACAAAGAAAGATTCACCAAGAAGGTACTATACACATGAACAAAACAGCTTAAAATTATATGGTAAAAAAATTGTTAAAAGAATGCAATCTGATCAACTCACAATCATGGCTGAGATGTCAATACTTCTTTACTAGAAATGGATACATCAAGTGGAGAAACAAGAAAAAGGATCTGAATAATAAACAAAGAAGGTGCTTATTAACTTTGATTTCAGTAAACAGAGAATATATAAACTTTATTAGTCATCATGAAAACATCAGTAAGATAAAACTGTGAAAGTTATACAGGTTTAATGAAATATTCATATAGTAGAGGATTATACAGGAGTGAAAATAAACTAGAAGTACATGTGTCTAGATGGATACACTTCTTAAACATTAACTTAAAAGACAAATTATAAAAAGGTAGGTACTGTTTATATAAAATGTTTTATAGTTGCAAAATAAGTGTATACTATTCAGAGATACATCCATTTGCAATAAAACTATGGAAACTTATGGGAATGATAAAATGGTTATCTCTTTGGGGAAGAGAGGATCATGACAAGAGAAGGTACATATGTTGGTAGTTTTTTCTTTAAGCTGCTAGTACATACACAGCTAATATGCACTATAGCATTATTGTCTATTTAAAAGTTAGATATGTTCCATTTTAAAAAACAAATTCTTTCAAGGCTTATTCCCTGATGCACATGGGAAAATGCTAAAAAGACTAAAAGAAAAAAGGCCACTTCAGAAAATTTAAGATACACTATTAAATATTGATTGGATTAAAAAAAGAAAGAAAAACTGAGATTATAAGCTTTTTGAAAATAAATGACACTTAGGAATTTACAAAGAGCCCTCTGTATAATTTGGTCAATGCCATTACTGACATAAAAAAATTCATCTATGCATTTCCTATAAGAAAAATTAAGAATTTAAAATTAATGAACTAAGGGTTTATTTACATAGAAACTAAAAAAGAGGATAAGATAAATTTGATGAAAATAGAAGGGAACAGACAATAAAGATAAAAGCAGAAATAAAGTCCCCCAATAAAACAGTAAACACAAAAAGTGGCATTTGAAAAGATGTAATAAATCAGACAAACCTCTATCAAAGTCTGATTTAAAAAAAAAAAAACTGAAAATGAATAAACATTAAACTTGAATTATGACCTATCCATAGTTTGGAAGAGCATCCAAATATAAGAAGAGACCTATAATATATTGATATCTCAATATAATATCAGTTTAAAAGGCAAGAACAATACGTACAGTATGGTCACATTTTTGCTAAAAAGGAAATGATATGTGTTTAGTTTACAGGCCTGTAAAATACATTTTTAACAGCACTGAGTGCAGAAAAGCATTTGTGACCTATAAAGTAGAAAAAGGATTTAATATTTCGGCATATTCTAAAAATCAGTCAATAAAAAATAAAAGTTGGCAAAGGATATTAATGGGCAATCCCCAGGAAACTATAAACAAACAAAAAATTCTCCACCTCACTAACAATCAGAGAAGTAGAAATTATAACAATCATGGTAAATCATTTTTCATACTCAAATTTGGAAAACAAATTTGACAAAGTGAAAGGGGACACTGGAAGCCCATTACTTATTGCTGGCAAAAGTATATATTAGTATAACCGTTTTAAAGAACAAATTGATAGTTTCTATCAAAATATAATAGCTATGGACCCAGCAACTTAACATTTGCATGTACAAAGAACCCTGGATATTCACTGTAGCACAGTTAACAGTGGAAAAATAGAAACAATCAAAATTCCCATCAGTAGAGCAATGGTTAAATAAATTATGGCACATCACTAGAGTGGTCTGTGGTCATTTAAAAAGGATTCAATTAGGTAGATCTAGAAGTGGTTTTATGGTAAGAGCCACAAGACACATAGCAGAGTGAGAAAAAGCAAATTACGGAAGAATGGGTAAAAAATAAAAAGCTAAAATCAAAAAAAGCTCATTCTTAAACATAAATCATTTATATATCACATAAATACATACACATATACACATGCATACATAGACATATGTGTATAGACAGAAAAAATTGTGGAATGGTGCATTATTTCTTAAAAAGCAAACAGAACATATATTAGCTCCACTTTACAAAAGAGTTAGCTTAGCCCAGCATCTAGAGAGGACTTAATCAGGGCCACTCAGGCAGCAAATGAGTCTGAGACCAAAACTCAGGTTTCAGGACACGCAACTGAGTGTTCTTCCACATTACACAACTTGGTACACTGAAATACAAGGGCACCGATTTTACAATCCTCCAGGCCTATGTTCAAACGCCAGTTTCAATACTTCCTAATTAGGTAAGCTTGGGAAAAAGAGATTTCTAAACTTTAGCATTTTCACTGTAAAATGGACAAATTAAGACTAACTCTGCTAGCTTCCCCCAGTGGCTCAGTTCGTAAAGAATCCACCTGCAATGCAGGAGACCCAGGTTCGATCCCTGGATTTGGGAGATTCCCTGGAAAAGGAAATGGCAACCCACCCCAGCATTCTTGGCTGTAGAATCTCATGGACAGAGGAGCTTGGCGGCTACAGTCCATGGGGTAACAAAGAATCAGACACGACTGAGCGACTAAACAGCGAACGTTAACCACAAAGTGTAAACGTTACATGAAAATTAAATGAGAAGACTCCCATCTCCTCTGGTCAATAAAATCAGTTTATGCAGAGTATCCTATGTGTTAATCAGCAGGGTCCAGAAATGGTCTTTGACATCTCAGATCCACGCATATATTTGCCAGCTCAGTACTTCCCTGTCACTTTAAGTTGGGAGTTCTCTAAATACATCCATGGTGACCAAACAATTCCAATTGCCTGACATTTCCTTGTGGCTCCCATCTGCTTCATGTGCTACGACCTTTCTCTCAATCATCCTGACTCAGCTCCAAACATCTAGATTATGCAATATGTGCATATTGCATATGTGGTATTATGCAATACCACATATTCTACTGATTTCTTGAGAGTGATGGCTGACCCTCAATGACAAAACCTCTGGCTATGCAGAGAGCCATTGTCTTTGGGGCCTGATTACATAATCACTCCAGTTTTTCTAGGTTACAACTGAAAGAAACAAACACGCCATACCATTAATAGTCAGCTATTTTCCTTAAATAAGTCACCTTGAATTTACCTGCAGCTATAACAAAATAGCAGAGACTGGATGGCTTAGTGACAGAATTTACTTTGTCACAGTTCTGGAAGCTACAAGTCCAAGATCAAGGTGCCAGGACTGAGGTGGTATGATCTCTCTGGTTTGTAGATTGCCACGTTCTTTCTACATCCCCACATGGCCCTTCTGCAGGGTGTGGGCACAGAGAGAGACGGCAAGCTCTCTGGTGCCTCTGCTTACACTAGTCCTATAAGATCAGGAGTCCACTCTCCTGACCTCATTTAACCTTAATTACTCCCTTGGAGGTCTCACTTCCTAATACAGCCCTAATTGAGGGGTTAGGGCTTCAGCATATGAATTTTGGGGAGATACAGACCATTCAGTCCAGAACACCAACCACAGAGCAACCCACCTGCCTTGTCCTTTATTCACATATATAGTTCTTAAAAATGCTCTTTTATAGGCCATTCCCATCAAGTTGGCAATTTACTCTCTGGAAGAACTTGAATATTTGGAGACTTAACTATGTTCCCTCTCTTTTGGATAATTTATAAACAACCAAACAAAAAACATTAAATAAAATCAGTCTTGACTCCTCAACCTACCTGTACCCCAGTGGGGGTGAGGGTGGTGGATCCCTGCTTGCTAGTAACAACTTGAGATTCCCGGCCCAACTAACCTCGGCCTGTATGCATCCCAGCTGGGGGTTGGGGGTGGGGTGGGGGCAGGCATTTCCAGTCCAGGATTCCCTGTCTGCCAACACTGGCCCAGGGGTACCCCAGCAGAAGGCTTGCAGGCTGCCAGTCCCAGCTTGTGGTTCTTTCTATGCCAGCCTTGGCCCAGCAACTTGGACAAACTCTAGCAGTGAACACACCTCTTCCAACGAGGCCTGATTCCCAACCAAGGGAGGCCACCGCTGCTGCCCTTCCAACTTTGTTCCTTCCTTGGGTACCCTCTCTTAGCCCAAGGGTATTCTTTATAATCCTGATTCCTTCTTAGTAGCTAATCCCCGTAAATGGTTAATATTTCTTTATACTGAGTCTTAACTGTTCAAGTTACCATGTGGCTTTTGTTTCTGACTGTTGAAATTATTATTGAAAAGGATAAACAAGTTTTAAAATGATGTAGTTTGGGTAGTTTATTCCCATTACACTGGCATTAAATTTTTTGGAAGAACTTAAATGTTACCTGAATTTAATAGAAAGAAAAGCTGAGAAGGCATTATCTGGGACAAAGTTTATAAAACTACTGCCTTCATTTATAAAACAGATTTAAAAATTAAGTCTGGAGAAGATTAAGGGATGGGAACAAAATTAAAGCAACTACTAATAATAACCCAATAAAGTATTCAGTTCAGTTCAGTTCAATTGCTCAGTCATGTCCGACTCTTTGTGACCCATGGACTGCAGCACATCAGGCTTTCCTATTCATCACCAACTCCCGGAGCCTGCTCAAACTCACGTCCATCGAGTTGGTGATGCCATCCAACCATCTCATCCTCTATCGTTCCCTTCTCCTCCCGCCTTCAATCTTCCCCAGCGTCAGGGTCTTTTCAAATGAGTCAGCTCTTCATATCAGGTGGCCAAAGTATTGGAGTTTCAGCTTCAGCATCAGTCTTTTCAATGAATATTCAGAGCTGATTTCCTTTAGGATTGACTGGTTGGATCTCCTTGCAGTCCAAGGGACTCTCAAGAGTCTTCTCTCAACACCACAGTTCAAAAGCATCAATTCTTCAGCGCTCAGCTTTCTTTATAGTACAATTCTCACATCCATACATGACTACTGGAAAAACCATAGCTTTGGCTAGACAGACCTCTGCTGGCAAAGTAATGTCTCTGCTTTTGAATATGCTATCTAGGTTTGTCATAGCTTTTCTTCCAAGGAGTAAGTGTCTTTTAATTTCATGGGTACAGTCACCATCTGCAGTGATCTTGGAGCCCAAGAAAATAAAAGTCTCTCACTGTTTCCATTTTCTCCCCATCTGTTTGCCATGAAGTGATGGGACTTGATGCCATGATCTTAGTTTTCTGAATGTGGAGTTTTAAGCCAACTTTTTCACTCTCCTCTTTTACTTTCATCAAGAGGCTCTTTAGTTCTTCTTTGCTTTCTGCCGTAAGGGTGGTGTCATCTGCATATCTGAGGTTACTGATATTTCTCCTGGCAATCTTGATTCCACCTTGTGCTTCTTCCAGCCCAGCGTTTCTCATGATGTACTCTGCATAGAAGTTAAACAAGCAGGGTGACTATTATACAGCCTTGATGTACTCCTTTCGCAGTTTGGAACCAGTCCATTGTTCCATGTCCAGTTCTAACTTTCTAATAAAATATTAGAAAGAGTAAAATGATTTTGAGATTAAAAAACTATAGGTGACATAGACCTTACAGATTCAAATCAACCATCCCTACACCTAATTGGTAGAGTGTGTTTCAATATGGTTGTATTTCCCTATTGCTAGTGATATTAAGCATATTTTCATGTATTTATAGGTCTTTTGAATATCTTACTCTTGAATTGCCTATTCAGACCTTTTGTCCATTTTTCTATTGTGTTGTTTTTCTTATTAATCTGTAGATCATCACTATATATTCTGGATACTTACTTCATGGGAGTGCTATGTATCTTAAGTATCTTCTTCCATTTCAAGACTTCTTTGTATTTTCGTAGATATTTTTGTTTTAATGAAGTGAATGAGAAAAATGAGTGTTTTCCATCCGAAATTGTGTTCTTTGCCTTATTTTGAAAATCCTCCTCCTCCTAGGGTCAAAATTTCATTTTCATATATTTTTCTCTAAATATCTTAAAGTTTCACTTATCACCTTTAAGGCTGTAATCCACCTGGGTTATTATTGCAATGGGGTAGGCGTCTAAATTTACTTTTGCTTCCCACACAGAACACTTCAACTGTAATCAAGTCCTACCGTTTTGTGTATCACTGTTATCCAATATTTGAGATCATTTGGTTTAGCTCTCAAGATAATAATAATTATTGTTGTAATATGTACTCAATATTTAAGATTTACTTTATCTTTACCAATTTATTTACTGTTGCTTCTTAAATTTCACCCTTTTTTCATGTTCATTTCTTCCTGATAGTCAATCTTTAATAGTTCCTTCAATGATGATCAGAGATTGGTAAGCAATCTCAGACTTATGAAAAATGAATTTATTTTATTCTCATTCCTAAATGATAATTTATCTAGGTAAAGATATCTAATGGTAGTTATTTTCTCTTACCTCTTTGAAAATAGTTATCTCTTGACTTCTATCCATTGTCACAAATTAGTCTTCAATCAGGCCAACAGCCATGCCTTTCTAGGAAACTGGTTCTATCTTCCTTTATTTTTGATTTTCAGTTTCACTATAATCTGACCATTTTTATTTATCCTGCTCAGGACTGTTTATGCTTCCTGAATCTGAGGATTAATGTTTGTGTTCCTTCTAAGAACTGTTCAGGTATTCTCTCTTAGAATACTGCTTCTCATTCTCTCTGTTCTCTGAGCCTGTAATCCCTAATTGAGGAATTTTAGACCCTTTCAGTCTATCTTGCACATCTCTTAAACACGCCTTAGTATTTGCCATTTCTTTTTTAATTTTATTTTTGGCTGTGATGGGTCTTGGTCACTGCATGGGCTTTTCTCTAGTTGAGACAAGTAGGGGCTACTCTCTAGTTGTGACCTCACAGGCTTCTAATTGTGATAGCTTCTCCTGCTGCAGAGCATGGACCCTAGGGAACTCAGGCTTCAGTAGTTGCGGCCTACAGGCTGTAGAACACAGGCTCAGTAGTTGTGGCACACGGGCTTAGTTGCCCCACAGCATGTGGGATCTTCCTAGACCAGGGATCTAATCCATTTCTCCTGCATTGGCAGGTGGATTCTTTACCACTGGACTACCAGGGAAGTCCTGCCATTTCTTCAAAAGTGTGTTACATTCTGTGTAGTTCTTCAAAATTATCTTCCAGATTACTAATTGCCTCTTCAGTTATGTTTTATATGCTGCCTAATCTATCCAACCTCAAAGACCGTATTTTACATTGTGGGAAGTTCTATTTGATTCTTTATTATAATCTACCATTCTTCATACTGATTTCCCATTATGTCTTTAGTTAGTTAGTTCAGTCACTCAGTCGTGTCCGAGTCTTTGCGACCCCGTGAATCGCAGCACGCCAGGCCTCCCTGTCCATCACCAACTCCCAGAGTTCACCCAGACTCACATCCATCGGGTCAGTGATGCCATCCAGCCATCTCATCCTCTGTCGTCCCCTTCTCCTCCTGCCCCCAATCCCTCCCAGCATCAGAGTCTTTTCCAATGAGTCAACTCTTCGCATGAGGTGGCCAAAGTACTGGAGTTTCAGCTTTAGCATCATTCCTTCCAAAGAAATCCCAGGGCTGATCTCCTTCAGAATGGACTGGTTGGGTCTCCTTGCAGTCCAAGGGACTCTCAAGAGTCTTCTCTTTAATCATTCTGAATATCCTTAATTGACAGACTCAACCAAATGATCCTATTATTAAACTGTGAGGAATATAATCACTCAGTTTGCTGAGTTTATGAGTTTATCTTCCTAGAGGCCTTCTCTGTAGAAATTACAGGTGGCCGGTGTTTGGGGCATCTCCCTCAAAGAAGTTTTGCATTTTTTTCTGCCGGCTTTATCAGTTTGTTTTTTTTTTTCACCCAGGGTAATAGAAGTGCTAACTCTAAACCCATATGAGGCAGTGTTGTTGTTTATTTGCTAAGTCATGTCCAACTCTTTTTTTTTTTTTTAATTAATTTTTTTTTTTTAATTTTATTTTACATGTCCAACTCTTTTGCAAACCCATGAACTGTAGCTCACCAGGTTCCTCTGTTCAGGGATTTCCCAGACAAGAATACTGGATTGGGTTGCTATTTCCTTCTCACAGGGATCTTCCCAACCCAGGGATTGAACTCACATCTCCTGCATTCTCAGGTGGATTCTTTACCACTGAGCCACCTGGGAAGCCCCATGAGGTAGTGTGGGACCATTTTTATACTTTCTCAGGAGAGTCCTTTTTTCCACTTAGAGCCCATGCAGACATCTTCAGACTTCCCTGTCACTGCTTAGTACCGGGAGGGAGAGGAGGGGTCTGGGGAATCACTTGTTCATCATTTGTTCTGTTGCTGTAGGCTCTGGCTTTAGGGAGATGGAATTTCAGTTCCAACTTTCCAAGGTCTTGTCTCCTCCCCACGAAGGCCTTAAAATCCAAACCCCCAGGATTCTATGAATACTGACTCACTGCTCTCTCACTGAAGCCACAGCTCACACTATTCTAGCTCCTAGTTTCCTCTTTACTTCTGCCCTGGCAATTTCCTTTAGTTTCTTAAAAGGGCAAAATGGTATTTAAAAGGATGTTTAAAATATTTTGATGACAGATTATGGAGCATGCTGTATGGATAAAACCAAGGTCTAAACCATTTATTTTATTAAGTGAACATCCCATAATTTATTTAGGAGCATTTTCTTTTCACTTAAAAGCTGTTCTCCCAACACAATATATTTCACAACCGACAAAGACCAATATATACCAACTGCTCATTCTCTAGTTTTTCTTTAGAAAGAGGACTCGTGTTTAGCTGGGCCAAAGAGCACACAGAACAAGGTCATATCTCTCAGGCTTTGTTGCAGTTGGATAGGCCGTTTGATTAAGTTTTTGCTAATGTAAATAAAACCGTTTTTGAGACTTCCTGGAAAGTCAACTTAAAAGCTGCTGACTCAGCCAGACAAGGCACAGGAGTGTAAAGGCAAGGTCATCATTCTGACTTCTTTCTCCTGACCTCAAGCCAACTGCTCCTCATGGCACTTTGCTTTTACTTATTTCAACCTATGTTATTTCCATAATCACTTTAATCCCTGAGTTTAAAGCTGTGGCACAGGGCAATCAGTAGTAATGTACAGATGTGAGAGGTGGACCATAAAGAAGGCTGTTCAGTTCAGTCGCTCAGTCATATCCAACTCTTTGCGACCCCATGAATTGCAGCACACTAGGCCTCCCTGTCCATCACCAACTCCCGGAGTTCCCCCAAACTCATGTGCATTGAGTTGGTGATGCCATCCAGCCATCTCATCCTCTGTCGTCCCCTTCTCCTCTTGCCCCCAATCCCTCCCAGCATCAGGGTCTTTTCTAATGAGTCAACTCTTTGCATGAGGTGGCCAAAATATTGCAATTTCAGCTTCAGCATCAGTCCTTCCAAAGAACACCCAGGACTGATCTCCTTTAGAATGGACTGGTTGGATCTCCTTGAAGTCCAAGGGACTCTCAAGAGTCTTCTCTAACACCACAGTTCAAAAGCATCAATTCTTTGGCGCTCAGCTTTCTTCACAGTCCAACTCTCACATCCATATACAACCAAAGGAAAAACCATAGCCTTGACTAGACGGACCTTTGTTGGCAAAGTAATGTCTCTGCTTTTGAATATGCTATCTAGGTTGGTCATAACTTTCCTTCCAAGGAGTAAGCGTCTTTTAATTTTATGGCTGCAGTCACCATCTGCAGTGATTTTGGAGCCCCAAAAAATAAAGTCTGACACTGTTTCCACTGTTTCCCCATCTATTTGCCATGAAGTGATGGGACCAGATGCCATGATCTTTGTTTTCTGAATGTTGAGCTTTAAGCCAACTTTTTCACTCTCCACTTTCACTTTCATCAAGAGGCTTTTGAGTTTCTCTTCACTTTCTGCCATAAGGGTGGTGTCATCTGCATATCTGTCGTTATTGATATCTCTTCTGGCTATCTTGATTCCAGCTTGTGCTTTTTCCAGTCCAGCGTTTCTCATGATGTACTCTGCATAGAAGTTAAATAAACAGGGTGACAATATACAGCCTTGACGTACTCCTTTTCCTATTTGGAACCAGTCTGTTGTTCCATGTCCAGTTCTAACTGTTGCTTCCTGACCTGCATATAGGTTTCTCAAGAGGCAGGTGAGGTGGTCTGGTATTCCCATCTCTTTCAGAATTTTCCACAGTTTCTTGTGATCCACATAGTCAAAGGCTTTGGCATAGTCAATAAAGCAGAAATAGATGTTTTTCTGGGACTCTCTTGCTTTTTCCATGATCCAGCGGATGTTGGCAATTTGATCTCTGGTTCTTCTGCCTTTTCTAAAACCAGCTTGAACATCTGGAAGTTCACGGTTCACGTATTGCTGAAGCCTGGCTTGGAGAATTTTGAGCATTACTTTACTAGCGTGTGAGATGAGTGCAATTGTGCGGTAGTTTGAGCATTCTTTGGCATTGCCTTTCTTTGGGATTGGAATGAAAACTGACCTTTTCCAGCCCTGTGGCCACTGCTGAGTTTTCCAAATTTGCTGGCATATTGAGTGCAGCACTTTCACAGCATCATCTTTCAGGATGTGAAATAGCTCCACTGGAATTCCATCACCTCCACTAGCTTTGTTCGTAGTGATGCTTTCTAAGGCCCACTTGATTTCACATTCCAGGATGTCTGGCTCTAGGTGAGTGATCACACCATCATGATTATCTTGGTCGTGAAGATCTTTTTTGTACAGTTCTTCTATGTATTCTTGCCACCTCTTCTTAATATCTTCTGCTTCTGTTAGGTCCATACCATTTCTGTCCTTTTTCGAGCCTATCTTTGCATGAAATGTTCCCTTGGTATCTCTAATTTTCTTGAAGAGATCTCTAGTCTTTCCCATTCTGTTGTTTTCCTCTATTTCTTTGCTGAG
Organism: Bos indicus x Bos taurus; assembly: GCF_003369695.1. Lineage (NCBI taxonomy): Eukaryota > Metazoa > Chordata > Mammalia > Artiodactyla > Bovidae > Bos > Bos indicus x Bos taurus. The sequence continues at coordinate 20,136,863 of NC_040102.1, forward strand.
CAGCCAAGAATTGATGCTTTTGAACTGTGGTGTTGGAGAAGACTCTTGAGGGTCCCTTGGACTGCAAGGAGATCCAACCAGTCCATCCTAAAGGATATCAACTGCAAATATTCATTGGAAGGACTGATGCTGAAGCTCCAACACTTTGGCCACCTGATGTGAAGAGCCAACACACTGGAAGAGACCTCATTGCTGGGAAAGACTTAAGGCAAAAGGAGAAGGGGGTAACAGAGGATGAGATGGTTGGATGGCATCACCGATTCAATGGACATGAGTTTGAGCAGACTCTGGGAGATAGTGAAGGACAGGGAAGCCAGCCATGCTGCAGTCCATGAGGCTGCAAAGAGTCAGACACCACTTAGCAACTGAACGACTACAACAGGGCAATCACAAGCAGCCTTGGGCAGAGATCACTGTAGAGGGAGGAAAGGAGGGAAAGAAAGGGGAGGAAGATCTGTACTTTCCCAGGTAGAAGCTAAACATTAAATGAAGATCAAATTGCTTCTGACTAGTATGTGATACTGTGAGTGAATCAGGAGTTACACCAGAGTGTCTCCACCCATTTTTCTAGGTAAGGTAACTGTCCCATCTGTCCCCCAGTAACTTTTTTTTCCAAAGGAATAAAACTTCCTAGGGAGTCACTGTACCCACCTACAATTAACAGAGCACAGCTGCAGGTACCTGAATTACATATGCATTGAAGAATGCCACTTTCTCTACAGATTTTAAGAGAATCTAAGCCCTGAATAAAACATATCACCGAAACATGGAAGAGTCATGTTTCTAGAATTTTTCTATCAGCTGATCATCAAACAATGCACCCCCTATAATCCCAGCAACTTCTGCCCTTATAAATCTTGACATTTAGATCACTCCACTCTGGTTCATTTTTCCATATCCTCCCAGTTTTCACCATTCTACTGAAGATCAATGTTCAACTCGATCTATGGCTTCAGCCAAGTTTCAAATCCTGAGAGATGAGGGGTGTGGGGAGGGATGTGGGGAGAAGACACAAGTGCTATTCTCTTATAATTTGCCAGCAGGTGGCAGGCTCCTTGAGAAATTTGCCTCCTTGTCTACAGTTTTATAAAACCTTTTAAGTAACTACCATAATGACTCAGGATAAATTCTAGATTTTAATTATTTGGTGATATATAGGTGCAAAATTTTTGAAAGTTAAATACTTAGTTCATGATAGCACTTTTGAGTAATAAACTTTAGAATATTTGAATTGCTATCTTTTGTTGGCTTCCACGACCTTCCTGGCTTTCTTTAATCTGTCTGGGTCTCAGCTTTTTGCAGAGTTCCATTTCTCTGTTGGTCTTGTAAATTGCTGATGCTCACCAGGGCTCTCTCCTTAAGTGCTTTTCTCTTGTTATGTGTATTCCGAATAATGTCATACATTCTTATGACTTTCAACACTTGACAACTCCCAAGTCAGTATCTATAGTACAGATTTCTCTTCAGTGCTTCTGACCTATGTATTGAGCTGGAAACATCCCTTCAGCTGTCCAAAGATCCTTTGATCCACTATGCAAGTTAGAAATTCATCATCCATGTACACTACCCCTAACCTGTCTTTTTGTTATTTCTCTTGAGGACCTAGTCTCAGTGAACTACTGCACTACCCACCCAAGTCACCCAAAACAAAAACTTGAATCTCATCCTAGACCCTTCCATCTCTCTCATTCCTGAAGACCAAGCAACTGCCAAATCCTGTTGACCGCCTAATCTCTCTCCCATCCAGCAACTTCTAAGTGCCTCACTGTCATTTTCCTAGTAAAGCCACAACCATCTCTTGTCTAAAGAAATGTCACTGGTAAAAACTGCTTGCCATGGAAATTCCTAGGTGGTCTAGTGGTTAGATCCCATGCTCTCTCTACTGAGGCCCTCAGTCAGAGAACTACCATCCCACAAGCCTCAAAGCACAGCAAAAATGAAACAACATAAACTGCTTGATGTGTATTTTCTTTTTAACCAAGAATGTGGAGAACCATACCCTCTAACATTCTCTCCTAAGAGGCAATAGCATCTCACCTGGCCACCCTGTGACAAATAAATCTACCAGATCCTGAAAGTGAAAAAGTGAAGGTGTTAGTGGACTCTTTGTGACCCTGTGGACTGTATGTAGGCCATCAGGCCCCTCTGTCCATGGAAGTCTCCAGGCAAGGTACTGGAGTGGGTTGCCATGCCCTTCTCTAGGGGATCGTCCCACCCGAGGGATCAAACCCAGGTTTCCTGCATTGCAGGCAGATTCTTTACCATCTGAGCCACCTGGGAAACCCAGATTCTACCAAGAAAACAAAAGAGAGGTTCACCTAGTTTAACTTCCTATACAACTAGGTTATTCTACACAGAATTTACCTATCTTCAGCTTCCCATCTATGTGACTCCTCTCATAAAATTCTGCTACATTTACACATCTGGCAAGTTCTTCAATATTCTGAGAAAGAAGAAGCATTACCTCAAGTATCAAAATGTGTTGCCTTAAAAAGAGGTTGGAAAAGGTATACAGCAAAAGAAACTTAAAAATACATGATCACTGGTCTTTATTATAGAAATACACAAAAGAGATAAAAAATAAAAAAATATCGTTCTCTTTTCTTCTTAAGATGAACAAATCATAAAATAGGTCATGCCTTACAAATAATATGTAAAATAGTAGGTTAAGGTATGTTAAGCAACCTAGCAGATTTAAAAAATTCTGACCCTGAAACAGAAAGGCAGTTTTAGAACAAAAATTTTTCCACTGATAAAAAATAGTGTTTTAAGGTTAACTGTAGGGTTCTAAACAAAATCTTGTCAACATCTCTCTATAACATATAACATTCAAGTCCATATTTACAGAAAAATTTTGGCAAGCCAAGCTTGCGCAATTAAAATAAATACAATGTCATGTGGTCTGGTCTCCCAAAGCCTGGAATTTTGACCCTGGCTGAAGTCTTCCCAATTCTAATGCTATAAATAACTACTTTAGTTGAACAAAATGTGAAACTATTAATTCTCACAGAATGGGGTTGTGTCTTTTCAAATGTGTATGTCCTGGGCAAATATTTAGTGTGGGTTTATTTGCTCAACAAATATTTACTATGTGCCTACTAGGACTAGAGGGCTTCCCTGCAGGCTCAGTGGTAAAGAATCTGTGTGCCAATGCAGGAGACACAATAGATGTGGGTTCAGTCCCTGAGTCGGGAAGATCCCTGCAGGAAGAAATGGCAACCCACTCCAGTATTCTTGCCTGGAGAATCCCATGGACAGAGGAGCCTGGCAGGCTACAGTTCATGGGGTGGCAAAGAGTTGGACATGACTGAGGGACTAAAACAAGAAACCAGGAATAGGCTCCATACCAGGCAATGAAGATAAAAGGTGATCAAGACCAACACTATGCTGCTCCTTAAAAGACTAAGACAGCAGGAAAGAGAGTTAACAAAAAACTGCAAAAAGTCATCATCTGGGAATACAGGATAAGCAGGGGTATTTGAACAAATCTATCAGGGAAGGCCTTCTGGAGGAAGTTCAGAGGCAATGTCTTTAAAACAAACATCTTCAAGGTAACAGAACTGTATGTCTGTACGTTACTGTTGTTCACTCCCATCAGTTATATTATTCTCATAACAGCTACAGGTTAATTTATATGCTAGGTTTATGTTCAGTATAAAATGAAGCTTAAAAGAGGCTTTATAAATCAAAGTTTCTTAGCTATAGTATGAAACATCAAAAGGAATCACTTCTACCACTTCAGGGAAATCAAATATAAGCATAATAAACGAAGAGACAACTCTAGTTGAAACTATTTCTGACACATGGCAGATTGAACTCATGACTTTCAGCCCCTTCCTCCTCTAACCACATTAAGATCACAATAAATGAATCTCTCAAAAGGTGTAAACACACAAGGACTGAAAAAGCAAAAAAGGAAAGGAGACTTAAACACTCAAGAGAATTCATCAGACTTGTACAATTGAAGGCCTGGAGGAGTGATAATTGACCTAGAGAAGCAGAGGCACTCCCTGGGTGCCTTGGAGGAGGAGGCCAAACAGAAGTTGGCTGATTGTCAGCACAGACCCCAGAAAGGATGAGGCCCAGGGAACACGCGTTGTCGTGGAAGCAGAGCAAGCAGTGGGGCTGAAAAGAGAGGATGAGATAACAGGATGGAAGCCCATCCCTGGACATTCCCCCAGCACACATGCTCTCACACGAACATGCACTTGTGCCTGAATCCAGAAGACAACTGCTCGTCCCAACTCACCTATTCTTTACAGAAGTGCAATGACACCAGAGAAAAAGACTTTTAAAATACTGACATTTGGATGCCACCCTAATGAAAAGCCCAGATTACCAAATGAAAAGTTATGCTCAGGTACAAAGAGCTTCTCAAATTCAGACAGGCAACAACCACAAGTAAGCAAGGAAAACCTCCAAAAAGGAAGTGAGAGCTTAGAAAATCAAACGAAAAAAAAAAAAAAAAAATCTGGAAGAAACAACACAATGCATGGAGTAGTAGACAATTTTTTAAAATCCTATAATTAATATTCTTATGATACAAAGAGAACTTTAGCAGCCATAAAACAAAACAGAATGCTGAAACACATGAACAGCAGAGAACACAAAATAGTTCTTTGAATTAAAAAATTAGGATAGTTGAAATAAAACATTTAAAAGGCAGGTTGGGAGATCAAAGATACTTCCCATATCAAATAAACAGATTAAAAAGCTAGAATGTAAGTAAGATTAGAATTTCAATTAGATTAGGATCTGTCAGGAAGTGTAACTTCAAACTGACACAGATTCCAGAAAAAGAAAACAGAGAAGAAACTGTCCAAGAAATAATACAAGAAAAGTACAAAGAACTTCCAGATGTGAATTTCCTTACTGAAAGGATCCTTAAGTATAAGGCACAGTAAACAAAAAAATGCCCACACCAAAGCTCATTATCCTGAAATTTTCAAACACCAGGGATAAAAAGATTATAAAAGTTTTCAGAGGATAGGAAAAATAAAATGCAAAAGGAATAAGGGTAAGACACAACTTCAGTATTATTTGATTTTTAAAACAATGTACAAGAATTTTTATAAACAGCAAGCAATAATAATGTAGGTAAATAAATACAGACAATAAATAAGTAAACAAATGAATAAAATAAAAATACAAATTTGCTGAATGCTCACTACATGCTAGGAGTACCATTCTAACTCCTTTAAATATATTAACTCATTTAACTGTCACAACTCTATGAGACAGACTATTAATTTCACAGATGAGGATACAGGCATTGAGTTTCAGTAATGACACAACTAGGAAGTGATAAAACCAGAGTCCCAGCTCTCTGAGTGTGGGCTTTCAAAAACTGCATGACACTCTCTCAACTTTAAAAGTAAAACTGATTTGTTAGAAAGAAGAAAATACCATTTGAATCTTCAATGTTCCCAGATAACTGAGGTTGATTAAAAGGCTTCCCTTGTGGCTCAACTGGTAAAGAAACCCCCTGCAATGTGGGAGACCTGGGTTCAATCCCTCGGTTGGGAAGATCCCCTGGAGAAGGGAAAGGCTAGCCACTCCAGTATTCTGGCCTGGAGAATTCCCTGGACTGTATAGTCCATGGGGTCGCAAAGCCTCCGACACGACTAAGCGCCTTTCACTTTCACTTTCACTTTCACTTGGTTAAACAGGACACAAGCTTAACGTGTTTGTGACGCGGTGAAGGGGGTGAAGGTTGAGGGTATTTGTTAGTATTTTAGGCATTCACTGTATAAATATACTTTACGCTATGTATTTGTGATTTGCTACTAGAAGGTCCTTAACATAGATTCCCTGCTCTACATCAACAATCTCCACCAAAAGAACTGATGAACTTACATCAGATCACCATCACCGATTTGGGCAAAGAATAAAGAGTATATAAATTATATGAAAGTTCAAAACAGAATAGCTGTCTCTTCCCCCAATTATTGTCATCTAAGCCCTTCACACTCTTCCTGTCTTGCAAGAGTTTTCCTAAATGACTTCCTAGTCATGCATGATTCTTGATACACTAGTAAGACAAAAACTTCCTGCCCCTCTTTTCACTCTTGCCTTATACTCACCTTTACCTTATATTGTCAACCACATGATGATACCTGAACAGTTTCCTCTGAAGTTTCTCTACAAGAGTTAATCCTCTTTCAGTTTCCTACTTTTACTGTCCTATCCATCTTCTTGCTTATTGATCGTACTTAAGAGTATCTGGCTTTACTAGGGGAGGAGGGAGAGAAATATACTTCTTGAATAATTGTTGTTGTTTTTTAATCTGGTGACATCTTCACTCGTTCTTTCTGACATATAAGGAGGCTACACAGTTTGGGCATTTCCGCTCTTGGGACTCATAAACCTCCTTACAATAATGCAGTGGCCTCTGGGATCTCAGACCACGCCTTTGATGCGCTGGCTCCTAAGGTGCTGAACCTCCTTGATCATGCGCTGAGGCCGGCTCTGCCTGGGAGTACGTTCTCTCGCGTACGCAGCCCTTTCTGCCATGACTTTCAGCCTGTCTTGCCCTTGGCTTCTGCTGGGTCAGGGTTTTTTTAATTTTGTCGTGGGTTTGGGCTTTGGTGGCTAGGTGGCGGCTGCAGCAACCTAAAGGTCCTGATGCGATGCGTCAAGACATGTGATGCACCAGGTGTGTCTTCCCCACGCTGGGTGAACAGACTCGGCTGCCCGAGTCTGGGCTGCCCGGCCTAGAAGGTTTCGGTCTCGCTCACAGGACGTCCCTGATCGGCGGCCCCAGAGTCACACCGCGACAACCCCCAACGTCCGGTCTCACGCGCGCCCCGCGCGGCCGTCACCCCGTCTCTCCCGGCGCTCAGGTGTTAACACCTGGCGGTCCTCACCCCGGGAGTCACCTGCCGGCCCGCCCAGGCGCGCGCAGGCGCTCCCACGCACGTACCGTCTCCTTGGCAGCGGCGACCGGGATGGGGAACAGCCCCCCGCCGCCGGGCGGGTCCTCTGGCTCTGCGGCCGCGCTGTCCGAGGGGAGCCAGGGGCCCGCCGCCCGCGCGGAGTCGGCCCTGGGGTCCCCGTACAGCTGGTAGCACACCAGGCCGACCAGACCCCCGCCGGCCGCGGCCGCGAAGCTCAGCTCCCGCCAGCGCCGCCGCCGCCTCCAAGCCGCCTCCGCCACAGCCCCCTCGTCCTCCTCCCGGCAGGAGAAGGGCCGGCCCGGAGGGCCCGGGGCTGTCCCCGCAGGCCGCCCCCACGGCCCATGGGCGGGATGATGAGGCGAGCACGGAGGCGGCAGCCGAGGCGGCGGCCACAGGAGCCTCCGCAGCGCAGCCATAGCGGGAGCTGCCGGCGCCTCAGCCAGGAGGGGGCGGGTGAGGGGGTGGAGGGGGGCCCGAAACCTCGCGAGAAGTCGGTGCGCCGAGCCTCGTCGCTGGCCGAGAGCGACCCTAAGATTGCCGCCCCTCACTGGAGTCACCTGTCGGAGCGCCTTCGGCTAAAGGGTGTAGAGGAGGGGGATCTCTGGCTGCGAAAAAGCCCTGGGAGGAGGCACAACCGGCTGCTCCTCGGCTCTGCATTCCCGGCCCAACCCCGCGGTCATAAATATCTTGCGCCTGCCTCCGAAGACACCTGACTGCGCGAAAACCCAACACCGCAGGCGACAGCCCGGGTCGGCGGGGCTGGGCCGAGCCCTCGGTTGCCAGGGTGTCCCGGCGCCCCTCCGCTGACTGGGTCCTCCGCCTCTGCTTCTCGGGGGTGGGTCTCCGTCAGCCTCGCGCCCCGCTAAGAAAGTCACAACCCCTAACGGTATTCTCATCTTCGGATAGACCGTGAATAATTTGCAATTGTATCTTCGGGCGTTGCGACAGAAAATGGCACATAAAAATTTGGCTCAAGTCATAAAACTATTAAGTCAAAGAATTTTTTTTATTACGTGACAGTTTCTGATATTTTGATGGGAGAAGGCTGATACTGTTTGAGGGGAGAAGGCTAATACTTTTTTTTTTTTTTTTTGAAGGAGGGGGTACAACTGCTTTACGTTAGTGTTGCATTAGTTTCTGCTGCGCAACAAAGTGAATCAGCTATACTTAAACATGTATCCCTTTTGAGCTTCCCTCCCAGCCGCCCCTTCCCATCCCACCCATCTAGGTGATCAGAGCACAGAGCTGAACTTCCTGTGCTGTACAGCAGCTTCCCACTAACTATGTGGATGGTCTTAGAGTCTTGTCACTCAGAGTTAAGTCAGAAAGAGAAAAACAAATAGAGTATATTAACCAGTATATGTGGAGTTTAGAAAAATGGTACAGATAAACCCATTTCCAGGGCAGGCATAGAGAAGCAGAGTAGAGAACACATACATGGGAGGCGTGGAGAAGGAGAGACCAATGATTGGGGAGATTAGGATTGGCATACCTGCTGTTTTTTAGTTATCCTCCATGTGTTTGAAAAACATTGCCATACCTGCGGTGACTTCATTCTATACAACAGAGCTGTCTTGAAAGATACTTTTGGGAGGAAGCTGTTGATATAAAATAAATAATGGGTAAGCACATTGTGTCATTTTTGTTATTTCTGTACTTGTTTGCTACACTTTATGAGAACGTGTTTATGACATTTTTATCAGTTTCCTACTACGTATGTTTTTATCAGTTTCCTATGTATGTACGTATTGGGGAATATTCTGGAACCGCTGGAGACTCCCTTACTGGAAATTTTCATCCTGAAGTGCAATGGTGGGCCAGTCACCAAAGAATGAAATTCAGCACGTGGGACAGAGATAACGACAACTACGAAGGGAACTGTGCGAAAGAGGATCAGTCTGGCTGGTGGTTTAACAGGTTTGATGTTTCATAAACACAGTTGTAATTGCATTGATGATATCTGACTGCTGCTGCTGCTGCTAAGTCGCTTCAGTTGTGTCCGACTCTGTGCGACTCCATAGACGGCAGCCCACCAGGCTCCCCCGTCCTTGGGATTCTCCAGGCAAGAACACTGGAGTGGGTTGCCATTTCCTTCTCCAATGCATTAAAGTGAAAAGTGAACTGAAGTCGCTCAGTCGTGTCCGACTCTTTACGACTCCATGGACTGTAGCCTATCAGGCTCCTCTGTCCATGGGATTTTCCAGGTAAGAGTGCTGGAGTGGATTGCCATTTCCTTCTCCAGAGGATCTTCCCCACCCAGGGATTGAACCTGGGTCTCCCGCATTGCAGGCAGACGCTTTACTGTCTGAGCCACCAGGGAATGTTTAGAGGAATCCTTCAAATACTCTGAATCTATAAAGCAGAAGTAGATGTTTTTCTGGAACTCTCTTGCATTTTGGATGATCAAACAGATGTTGGCATTAGCCTGTATTAAAATAAGTAATTGAGGTGTGTCTGATAGATTACTTATAGGCAAGGGCTTTGTTAGGAATGGCAATTTCAGAATCTGGGCCAGAAAATCTAATTTTGTTTGCCTCTGAAAACCCTTAGTCTTTACAAGAATTGCCAGGATCTAAACCCCTTGTGGATGTTTCCCTGGTGGCTCAGTGGTAAAGAATCCGTCTGCAATGCAGACACCGTAGGAGAACTGGATGTTCAGTCCTTGGGTTGGAAAGATTTCCTGGAGAAGGGCATGGCAACTGACTTCAGGATTCTTGCCTGGTGAATACTATGGACAGAGGAGCCAGGCTGGCTACAGTTCATAGGGTCACAAAGGGTCAGACATGACTGAAGCGACAGCACACACTTTGAGCTGTAGTCACAAGGGGTTTGAGTGCGTGCTGTTGCTTCAGTCATGTCTGACTCTTTGTGACCCTATGGACTGTAGCCAGCTTGGCTCCTCTGTCCATAGTATTCTCCAGGCAAGAATCCTGAAGTCAGTTGCCATGCCCTTCTCCAGGAAATCTTTCCAACCCAAGGATTGAACATCCAGTTCTCCTACAGTGTCTGCATTGCAGACGGATTCTTTAGGATTCTTTACCACTGAGCCACCAGGGAAACATCCACAAGGGGTTTAGATCCTGGCAATTCTTATGAAGATTAGGGATTTTCAGAGGCAAACAAAATGAGATTTTTCTGGTCCAGATTCTGAAATTGCCATTCCTAACAAAGCCCTTGCCTATAAGTAATCTATCAGATACACCTCAATTACTTATTTTAATATAGGCTAATGCCAACATCTGTTGGATCATCCAAAATGCAAGAGAGTTTCAGAAAAACATCTACTTCTGCTTTATTGACTACACCAAAGCCTTTGATTGTGTGGATCACAACAAACTGTGGAAAATTCTTAGAGATGGGAATACCAGACCACCTGACCTGCTTCCTGAGAAATCTGTATACAGGTCAAGAAGCAACAGTTAGAACTGGACATGAAACAACAGACTGGTTCCAAACAGGAAAAGGAGTCCATCAAGGCTGCATATTGTCACCCTGCTTATTTAACTTATATGCAGAATACATCATGTGAAATGCTGGGTTGGATGAAGCAAAAGCTGGAATCAAGATTGCCAGGAGAAATATCAATAACCTCAGATATGCAGATGACACCACCGTTATGACAGAAAGTGAAGAAGAACTGAAGAGCCTCTTGATGAAAATGAAAGAGGAGAGTGAAAAAGTTGGCTTAAAGCTCAACTTTCAGAAAACTAAGATCATGGCATCCAGTCCCATCACTTCATGGCAAATAGATGGGGAAACAATGGAAACAGTGACAGACTTGATTTGCAGGGGAGGGGGGAGGCTCCAAAATCACTGTCGATGGTGACTGCAGCCATGAAATTAAAAGACGCTTGTTCCTTGGGAGAAAAGCTATGACCAACCTAGACAGTATATTAAAAAGCAGAGACATTATTTTGCCAACAAAGGTCTGTCTAGTCAAAGCTTTGGTTTTTCCAGTAGTCATATATGGGTGTGACAGTTGGACCATGAAGAAGGCTGAGCACAAAAGAACTGATGCTTTTGAACTGTGGTGTTGGAGAAGACTCTTGAGAGTCCCTTGGACTCCAAAGAGATCCAACCAATCAATCCTAAAGGAAATCAGTCCTGAGTATTCATTGGAAGGACTGATGCTGAAGCTGAAACTCCAATACTTTGGCCACCTGATGCGAAGAACTGACTCACTAGAAATACTTTGGCCACCTGATGCTGGGAAAGATTGAAGGCAGGAGGAGAAGGGGATGACAGAGGATGAGATGGTTGGCTGGCATCAGTGACTCGATGGACATGAGTTTGAGTAAGCTCTGGGAGTTGGTGATGGACAGGAAAGCCTGGAGTGCTGCAGTCCATAGGATTGCAAAGAGTCGGACATGACTGAGCGACTGAACTGAACTGAACTGAATGGAATTGTTCTTTCTTAAAGCCACTAAAAGTGATAAACAGAAAAGTCCTCTATTACATGAAACAAATGTGTCTATTTCAGGATGCTGTGTCTGTGTTTCTTTTACTTTCAGCCTGTTGGGTTTATGTATTCAGTACCGTAAGGAAAACTCTGTGCTGGGTCCTTGTTTTATCACCAAGATTCCTTCAATTTCTGCTTCCTCTGAATTCTGAAAATTTCAACAAAAGCATTTATTCTCTGCATATATAATCCAGTTCTTCTTCTGGCATTGTTTACTTTGAGCTAAATACAATTTGTGGATTTTCTCATAAATTTCTCACATGGCCTAATAGCAGAGTTCTTGGACAGACTGATGAATTTTTATTAGATGCATATTAAAAGCCAAGTAGGTATAAAAAGAATTAGGGAGGTAATACAATAAGGTATTACAGATAAGAAACATGACAGAAATTCTCTACCTAACATGATTTCAGATATATATATCTAACTCTATATAATTTCTCTCTAGTTAAAAAAAATTTATAGAGTTCCTGAAAGCCATTTCTTTGGCTCAAAATCAAGTTCTGCTGTGAGAGTTGCTGGGTTTAGTAGGTTCTCCAAATACTCAGAAGGCTTTGGGTAAAAGGTCTCTCTGCATGCAGAAGTTATTCTATTTATAGCTTTCCTTCCTACCTCCCTCCTAAAAGCTGTGGTGGTGCTGATTTAGTCACTAAGTTGTGTCTGACTCTTTGTGACCCCATGGACGGTAGCCCACCAGGCTCCTCTGTCCATGGGGATTCTCCAGGCAAGAATACTGGAGTGGGTTGCCATTTCTGCCTCCAGGGGACCCTCCCAACCCAGGGATGGTACCTGTATCTCCTGTGGCTCCTGAATTGTTAAGCAGATTCTTTATCACCCAGCCACCTGGGAAGCCTTCTTTGGAGACTCTTTTCCTACAAAATAATGGAATATAGGTGATCACCTTCTGAACCCATGAGCCTAATTAACCAAAATGCTCCAAGCTTATTAGTAAACCGAATAGAAATACTTTCTTCATAGCATTTTTCATATGTCATTTCCCTTCTCAACCCATGCTGCTGTGCTGTGCTTGTTCTCTCAGTCATGTCAGACTCTTTTTGACCCCATGGACCGCAGCCCGCCAGGCTCCTCTGACCATGGGGATTCTCCAGGCAAGAATACTGGAGTGGGTTGCCATGCCCTCCGCCAGGGGATCTTCCCAACCCAGGGATGGAACCCAAGTCTCCCACATTGTAGGCAGATTCTTTTACCGTCTGAGCCACCAGGGAAGCCCTTCAAAACCCATAATTGCCCTACAGTTGCTTTTTTCTTTCCAATTACAATTCCATCCCATGACCCAATTATTTTCACCTTTTAATACTTTTAAAATTGCAAACAAAATGAGTGACTTTTAAATTTTGAAAATGTGATATTTAAGTGTAATATGTGTCATGCCTAAGAAGAAATGTCCTGTTTAATAAAAACTCCTATTAAAAAAAATCCTGCTTGTCTAGTTTTCTTCATTCTGAGCACTAGAATCTTGACTGGTTGGAAGAGGAGCAATTATATCTGAGATCCTACATCAGGGCAGATGAGCCCCGCCCCCACCCTCAGGCCTACTCAATTCTGACAGAGGGAGGCCACCAGCCAAAGGCTGCACCAAGCCACTGCTCTCTTGGGAAAGTGGTCCTCATCTTCAGTGCTGTTTTCCTTGGGGGAATAATTGGCAAAGTCAAAAGAGAAAGTGATGGGAAAGTACGTTCTGTGGAGTTGCAGCCTTTTCTTGGTCATTTGTCTTCAGAGAGCCAGCCTCTGGGAGCCTAGAACTTTATTCCCCAGCATCCAGAGCCATGGAAACCCATTTATGGAGGGTGCTAAGGATTCTTTTTCTATTTTGACCAGCTTCCACTGCCAAAGACAGGTTGATAATGGTTTGCACTCTGACCTCTCCCCTTGGTCAAAGTAAAGCCTCCTAGCTCCATGAAACCAGATCATCTACTTAGTCCAACTGCTTGCACATAGTAGGACTTCAACAAATGTTTATTAAATGAAGAAGGGAATTTATTATTGTTGTGAGGGGTAGGGGGAGAGGCTAAGATAGGAAGGTGAATTAGGAGACAAGAAAATAAAGTAGGTCATCTGATGCTAAAAAAGTTGATAAAGTAAGCAACACATCCTAAAATATAATTAATGCAAATAGAAGGATAAAAGGAGAAAGCAAGAGGTTGGCATGGAAAGGTTGTGGTCATGACGAAGGGCAGATTCAGAAACAAATTTTGTGATTTGAAGCCATCCTCTTACATACTGTAATTTGGCACAATCTAGCAACATTTAGTGGAGAAGGCAATGGCACCCCACTCTAGTACTCTTGCCTGGAAAATCCCATGGATGGAGGAGTCTGGTGGGCTGCAGTCCATGGGGTCGATAGGAGTCGGACACAACTGAGCGACTTCACTTTCACTTTTCAATTTCATGCATTGGAGAAGGAAATGGCAACCCACTCCAGTGTTCTTGCCTGGAGAATCCCAGGGACGGGGGAGCCTGGTGGGCTGCCGTCTGTGGGGTCTCACAGAGTCGGATACGACTGAAGCGACTTAGCAGCAGCAGCAGCAACATTTAGAGCTTTAAAGCAGTAAGCTTCTACTTGGTTCTTTTCTGTACTCTGAGAAATTCCAGCCCGCTCCATGGACAAAGTTCAGTGACTTGACCTTGATACTTTCCTTTTGTTCTTACATGTCTCACTGGTGACACCACCAAGCTGTCAGTGGTATACATTTAAATACCTAACATCAAGACCAGTAATAATATTATTTTGACCATTACATTTGACCTATCTGATTTGTGTAATTTCTGGTTTTATATAAGTTCCATGATCTTTGCTGATAGTGTATCACCGTTCAATTCTTATTGTCTTTATCCTCCATTTGGTGGCAGGGACATCTTTTTTTATGTCTTTTGGAAACAAGGACTAGTAAAGCTGGCTGCCTGAAACATGTGAGCCCTTTCTCAATAGTCCAGTTCTCATGCCTGATAGTAATTAAAGTTTTCAAGCCCACAAAAAGCTGTCTTCTAGTGAAGAATGGCCTCTGAGTAATATATCCATCATCCATTATGCAAGCATGACACTTGGGTAAGAAAACAAATACCATCTTTTTAAAAGTATTGGCTGTAACTACTAGAGTTTAGCATATGCATATGCTATGACCCATTAATTTCACTCCTATATGAAATATTCAACAGCAATGAGTATTTATGTGCATCAAAAGACATATAGAGGAATATTTGTAATTGGCCAGAAACTACAAAGTATTCATAAGTTCATCAACAATGTCCTGAATTTTTAAAAATTGTGATATAGTCACAAAATTGACTGCTGTATAGCAGTGAAAATTACTAAAATGCAGCTCCATGTAATTACATGGTTCAAAGAAGGCAGGCACAACAGAACTGTGTTATTCTATTTATAATGTTCAAACACAACAACATATAAACATATACATGTGGTGTCAGAAATCACGATGGTGGTTTCTTTGGGCACAGGGTAGTGACTGACAGTGGAAGAAGGGGGGTCCTAGAGTTCTGTTCATGTTCCGTTCCTTGATGTGGGTGCTGGTTAAACAAGGATATTCCCTCTGCGAAAATTCCTAGAACTATCCAGTTACAATGGCTAATTGTATATCATTTTAATGCATATAATACTTCAACAAAAAGTTTATATATTAAGTCAGTGCAAACTTAACTGTGGTTTTGAACTGTGAATTTTAAATCATTATCAGTTCAGTTCAGTTCAGTCGCTCAGTCGTGTCCGACTCTTTATAACCAGGCTCAAACACACCTTTATTAATCAAAACGGGAACCATTACAATCAACACATTTTTGCCAATGAGAAAATAAATTAGTTTATCCCTGTACTGTAAAAATCCATGCTTCAAGATTCGACAAACTCTTGGAATATTTCTGCCTCCTGCTGGTTGTGGAAGCATTTCTTTTGCAAAAAGTTGTCGAGATGCTTGAAAAAATGGCAGTCGGTTGGCAAGAGGTCAGGTGAATATGGTGGATGGGGCAAAATTTAATAACCCAATTTATTCAACTTTTGAAGCTCTGGTTGTGCAATGTGCGGTCAGTCATTTTTGTGGAGAAGATTGGGCCCTTGCTGTTGATCAATGCTGGCTGTAGGTGTTGCAGTTTTCAGCGCAGCTTATCAATTTGCTGAGCATACTTCTCAGATGTAATGGATTCATGGGGATTCAGAAAGCTTTAGCAGATCAGATGGGCAGCAGACAACCAAACAGTGACCATGACCATTTTTTGGTGCAAGTTTGGCTGTAGAAAGTGCTCTGGAGCTTCTTCTTGGTCCAACCACTGAACTGGCCATCACTGGTTATCCACTTTTCATTGCATGTCACAATTGATCGAGAAATATTTTGTTGTTGCTATGTAGACTGAGCAAAGACAGTGCTTCAAAACAATGATTTTTTGATTTTCAGTCAGCTCATGAGGCACCTGCTTATTGAGCTTGATCTTTCCAATTTGCTCCAAATGCTAAATGACTGTAAAATGGTTGTTGTTGAGTTCTTTGGTAACCTCTTGTGTAGTTTTAAGAGGATCAGTTTCAATGATCCTCTCAATTGGTTGTTGTCAACTTCCCATGGCCCACCACTAGGCTCCTCATCTTCGAGGCTCTTGTCTCCTTTGCAAAATTTCTTGAACCACCACTGCACTGTATGTTCATTGGCAGTTCTTGGGTCAAATGTGTCATTAATGTTGTGAGTTGTCTCTGATGCTTTATGACCCCTTTTGAACTCAAATTTTAAAAATTGCTCAAATTTGCTTTTTGTCTAACATCATTTCCATAGTCTAAAATAAATATAAAATACCCTGCAAGTAGAAGTTATTAACAAAAAAGCATAAAGTGAGAAATGCACATTAAAATGATGTCTAACATAACCATATGTGTTTAAGAATGTATTCCAATATCAAATGGCAAAGTTTAACAGTGAAAAACTGCAATTACTTTTGCACCAATCTAATAAAAAAATAGATTTTCTTCCTAATGCTCTTGAATGATATGCTACTTACTATGGTGTGTTAAAACTTGCTTAGTTATGTACTATGTGACTTAAAAGAAATTGAGATTATAAAGCATTAAGAGGAAAAATTGATTGAAGAATTGGAAACTAACAGAAAAGGTAGATAATCTTGATACAGCCTAAAGAGATTTTTTTTAGCATCTATAATGATATCTTCTGTTTAATTGTTTTAAACTTTTCAGTTTGTAAGGAAGTATAGCTAAATAACAGTGCTGTGATAGTTTCAGGTGTGTAGCAGAGCGACTCAGCTATACATATGCATGTATCCATTCTCCCCCAAACTCCCATCCCATCCATAGCCTAAAGAGATTGAATGAAGGAGCATCTTAAAAAGTGTTCTAATAAAAACAAAAAGTGTTTTAGTACCTGAAAATCCTTAAGAAGCTGCTCATGAACTATTTTCCTTATCTAGTAAGGAAAGGTATTTTAAGAAACAATCTAGTGTTTTATCTTCTTTGACTTCCAGCACTCTCTCCTGTGAGATGTCCATATGGACAGGCTCAGTAGGTACCTGGTGGTAGGGCCTAGTGCAACCAGCATATACCCTCATCTCTGGCTCGAACCCCAGACTGTCAGGTGTTGGATGGGAAATTGTTTTAAGGGCAGATAACCAAACAGAAGGGCAGCCTTCAGAACAGATGGAAAGCTCAGCACCAAGAGGGAACCATTAGAGAAATCAAGCATAGCATAAGGTAAGTCTGTGTATGTACGTGCAGAAGCTTAGCGGGACAGCAAACCAGTCTCATTTCTTGCCAGCTCCAGTTGATCTTTACATGTTCCCCAGAACACTGTGCTGAGCAACATTTTCAAAACAGGTCCAGAATTTCCAGTAAATAACACTAGAGTGTCTCTAGTTGAAAACAGGAGGACATCTGGATCCTGCCTACTTAAAGCTCTCTTTAAACACCCACAGTCAGGCCTGAAGCATCTCGGTACAACCTTCGGACTTAAAATCCATGAAAATGTGCACACATTTAATTTTTTTCTGATGAGTGAAAAAATTAAATAATTTTCTCTGGGTCACGCAACCAGAACTCGAGCCTTTATATTCTGCTCTCCACCTACATAGTTTCTGTATTGCAATCAGAAACTAAGAATTTAAGACAATTTCTCTTAAGATGCACTAATTTGTGAACAGTAGAATAGAAATTGCATTTGCTCAAATAAGAGATATTCTTTATGTAGAAAATCCACATCCAACTGGGGAAAAGTGGTACCATGAGATAAAAGTGGTACTGTAAGTATGTAAGTAAGTGAGGTAATCAGGTAGGCTCTACAAACCCACATAGTAAGAGTTCAAGGACATTTATTCTAACATACTGCTGTGACCATGTCACAGTCTAATTTCATCAGTCTCTATGAATCTTAGTTCAGAGCCTAAAGAGAAAACGTTCATTTTGTCTAGCCTAGAGGGGCTTTATATTTTAGTTAGTTCCTTACTCTAATACTGATCTGCTGTGCCTGGAATGAAAGAGGTGGAGTCACATGTAGGAACGGTTTTTGGAAAATGCAGGAATTGCTTTTCTTAGACAGCTCAGTGTGCAGGCTCCTGTGCTGTACTGGTAAAAGTTTAACCGCTGGTTCTGGGGTAGAAGGCAGGAGAGCCCTGATTTGTAGTGTTTACAGATTTCCACAGTATAAATACTCCCACCATGGCTGATTTCAAGCTACCAACATGACATTACCAGTGGTAGAGTTGTAAGAAGATGCACAGTAGCACCACATTATATAGAATTTGCGTGATACACATATCAAAGAGGTAATAGGAATAGTAAAACAATTGGGGAGTGATGAGTTTCTAGCACTTACTGCTTTTGATTTTAATATAATTTATCTACTTATAAATTTATATAACATTTTAAAATAATGCCTCTTACAACTTGGCTCACTAAATGCCTGAAAATGTAACAATCAGTTCTTTTGAGCTTGAGCAAGCAGGCTGCAGAACACTACTACCGGGTATTTAAAGATTACTATATCCATTAAGGGGGGCTTCCCAGGTGGCTCAGAGGTTAAAGCATCTGCCTGCAATGCGGGAGACCTGGGTTCAATCCCTGGGTCAGGAAGATCCCCTGGAGAAGGAAATGGCAACCCACTCCAGTATTCTTGCCTGGAGAATCCCATGGACGGAGGAGCATGGTGGGCTACAGTCCACGGGGTCACAAAGAGTCAGATACAACTGAACGACTTCACTCACTTCACTCACTATATCCATTAGGGAGTCTGGGAGATCTTGAAGATCAGTGTTTGACACCAGAAAGAAACAGAACAGGAAGGATGTACTGTGTAGAACAGGGAACTCTACTCAGCGCACTGTGGTGACTTGAATGGGAAAGAAATCCAAAAGGGAGGGGATATATGTACATGTATGGCTGATGCATTTTGCTGTACAGTAGAAACTAACACAACATTGTAAAGCAAGTATACTCCAATAAAAATTAATTAAAGTAATTTGAAGGATGTAAATAAAAATACGAACACAGTATGGGGAAAAATAGAAGGACACAAAACTAACCCCAAAAAAATCAGGATTAAGAATTTGCCTTTACCACAAATGGCAAGTGAATTTACCCATCCTTTAATCAAGAAGAGGGTTAGAGACTTCCCTGGCAATCCAGCAGTTAAGATTCCACACTTCCACATGCAGGGGCCGTGTGTTCAACCCCTGGTTCCTGCCTGCTGTGAGGTGTGGCCAAAAAATAAAACTAAAATTAAAAAAAAAAGAAGAGGGTTAACAACCTTCTCTTTCTTCTTGGGGTTGTTAATTGTTTTCAAGCAACCTGCATATAGATATTACTATGGAATTATTTTTATTCTTTCCTATTAGTTCTGTTTGTTTTTCCAAAGAGTTGGAGTTAAAGAATCATCTCAGGTATGGATGAGTACAACTGACTACTTAGAACCAAATAAAGACTATTTTTGTTTTGAATTTGCAGCTACTTAGATGAAAAGCATTGCATTAACTGCTGATACCAAATAGGGACAAACTTCATTCGATATTGACAGGTTGTTAGGTCTTGCTGTATGCTAATATTAATCTTTAGGTTTGAATAAAATATGTTATCTCAAATTTAAAACACCACAATATAATATACCTAAACAATACTTGAATTTATTATGTTTAAAATTCAAGGGTTTTGTTCACAAGAAGGTATTCACTCTTAAACCAAAGTAATAATCAAGTGGTTTTGGTCACTATGTAGTATCTTTTTATGTTAGAATAAATCAGTTTGCCTCAAACACTAGAGATTAATCTAAAAACAAAATGTCTCAAAATATGGGTGTTCATAAATTTCTTGGCAACTGAAGCATATCAAAATTCTTGTGCTTTGAAAATGATTGTTTTTTTTTTTTTTTTTCAGGATTGTCTCAAATCTTGTGTTCAGGAACCTGTAAACCTCAGACCACCACATCAAGGGAAATAAAGCAAACCTTTCACATGGTGACAAGACTTTATAGAACATCACTACACAAGTTGCTCTAAGATCATCATGCAGGTGCAGGGGGCTCCTTGAACAAATTATTCAAGAATAAGGAGGTCTGTTCCTTCATCCTTCCAGTGTTATACAAGAAAACAATGTTTGATTAGAATTTCATTGTGTGCAGTATTTGTTTCAGGGCATATGCTTTGATCAAAATCTATGTAATGGAAGCCTGTGTTCTATGATATCGAGAATTAATCATTGAACTCTTGACTATGGTTAAATATAATAATTACACTCACTTACTTATTAAACACCTATGAGCCTGTGAAGAGTTTGTCTCTAAAGTGAATTTTAAATAAAGAGGAACATCAAACAGTGATAAAACCAACATATGAAACTCAAGGTCATTATACAAACCAGGTGCTTTCTCAAAGTGAGAATGAATCAAATTAAGAAAGAGAAACAGCCAGAAGTTGAACAGATGTAGTAATTCATCATTTTAGTCTCTTAAAAGTAGAAACAAATGAGAAATAAATTTCAGAACACGGTGTGAAGATTCCTTTTTTCTCATTTCTCATGTAGGTTAAAATTAAATTTCCTTCTAATCTTTCTCTGATAATTGTGTCTGATTGATATAACATCCAAGTGGAAGAGGCCACCAGGCAGTCAGAGATGTGAAACTGGAGAGAGATTTTAAAAGTGGTACCACTATGCAGCTTTGTGTTGAAACTTAGAGTTTTAAATGTTATTTTAATTAAAAATAACATACTTTAAAAGAAAGTTTATATATACTGTAAGTGGATTATGTTAGAGTCAAAAATTATAAAATTATGTGATATTTACATAATAATGGTAGCTTGCAGATACATCTAAAGAAATAGTGTGTTGTGTTTAAGAGCACTTCAGAAGTTGGAAATGCATGTATAAATATCTTTATGTACACATTTGTTTTGCTAAAATATCAGTATTTGAGTCTCATAACTAGAATCACTCATCGTCTTTACTCTCTAGTTTTAAGGGATGAAGAACTGAAGTAATTCAAAAAAATAGGTTTGTGAAAATCAGTTTATAAAGCAAAGTTACTAAATTCTATCTTCCAGTTAAATTTTACCTTGAAATTTGGATAGAGAATCATAAAATGTTAGGTTGAATGGGGCCATGGGGATAATCTAGTACAAAACCTGTGTTTTAGAGGAGGAAACTGAATGGATTGTGTCTTATCAGGAGGAATGCTGTAGTCTGAATTCTGTTTGCTTCCCCTCTTTAACAGGACTCTGCTGGATTCAACTTCTTCCTGAATGCTTCTCCCATTCCAAGACTGGTTTAGTCTACCCTGCCACCTGCTTTCAATGAAATACCTTGAACTTTTCCATCATAACTGACCCCTCCCCGCCCCCCACCCCACACACAGTATAATGTTCTCCTTTACTTGTTTGTTTATCAGCCAATTAGAATGTGGGGGACCAGGGCTCGATCCCTGGGTCGGGAAGATTCCCTGGAGAAGGAAATGGCAACCCGCTCCAGTACTTTTGCCTAGAAAATCCCATGGACGGAGGAGCCTGGTGCAGGCTACTGTCCATGGGGTCTCAAAGAGTAGGACACAACTGAGCAACTTCACTTTTACTTTTCAGACTGTAAGGTACAGGAAGATGATGTGGAGATGGTGTTTTGCCATTTAGCAAACACAGACAGTGCTTATTGCATAGTGAGAACTTGTGCATTTTTTGAATGAAAGGCAAATAATTGTTTTCATAAAATTATGTAGAAGGCATGGAAATTCAACATGAACAGAAATTTCTAAGGATGTTAAAGATATACATTAAATTGTTCAAAGTTCAGAAACCCGCTATTGAACTACTAGGTTAAAATGATTCCCCTGAATCATATCACATATCACAATCATAACAGCTCACTGAAATACAATATATTATATTGATAACTTTGAGGAACTTGTAGTGGGTCTGAGTTTACTGAAGTCAGTCGTGAAAGGCTGTTGTCTTAACCTTTCATCTCTTATTTTTAAAAAAATACACATAAAGGTTATTTGCTGTTGTGATTGTGTCTTTTTTCTTGTGTATTTTGGTTCATGCAGTTTTATGGGTGATACACTTCTCAAAGAAGAACTGCTCTTTGAAATTTCCTGGCCATCCAGTGGTTGGGGCTCTGCGCTTCCACTTCAGGGGCACAGGTTCGACCTCTGGTGGGTGAACTAAGATCTGGCCTGCCCCGCGACTAGGTCAAAAAAGTCAAATGAAAAAGGAGCTGCTCAGACTACTCTAGAATCCAGTTCCTTGCTGTTTCACTTACTTGGCTCGGCTCCTTGTCCTTGAACTCGTTTCACCATTTTATTGCCAGCGAGAAACGTACAGCCTTGTTTGTAGGAACGGCTTCAGTCAAACACTTTCAGCGTCAACACTTTCACGATGTCCTGACAGCTGCACTGAATCGGCTGAAGCTGCGTTTTATTCCCTATCAGGATTATTGACATTTTCACAACTTTTCCTGGATTTTTTTTTTCTTTGCCAAGGACCTCCTCAGAATGGTGCTGTTCTTCTGTTTTCATATTTGGAAATGAGATTCCCATGAGGAATTTACCAACAGCATACCAGGAGCTGGAGAAGTGAAACTTGGCAGAATTCCTTCCTCTCTGTCAAGGTCCCTCTTGGCCTTATCAAGGGTCTGGCAGTGACTGTGCCCACACTGTCCCCTAGTGGCTGGCCCCACAGTGGGCCCCTCAGGGCCAGGCATCTCCTGTGCCCTGGTGACTGACAGCTCTTTCTCTCAGAATATGGCTTTTATGCCCAGGGGCGATCTTTCAAAGATCTATTTTCTCTTGTGTGCAAGAGAAATATATTTATTGCTCTTGCGTTTTCTGACAGTTTTACATCTTTGAGTAAACATTCTCTGACTTAGAACCTTTCTAAGGGGAAATAGAAAAATAAGTTCAAACATCATTGTGTGTACTATAGGTTTCTGAAAAAGTCTTAGAGTACCTGTTGATCAACCAACAGATATTTCTCAAGCTTAAAAGTTTACCAGATACTGTTGTGGGCACTTGTTATACATTCATGAACAAAACAAAGATCCCTGCCCGATGGAGTATATGTTCTAGTATCAGAAAGTATGAGAAGAGCACTATAATGGACTTTTCCTTAGAGTAACATTCAAACCAGGTTACTTGTAAACGTGATGTATTCAATAACTGTACTATTGTGAGCTGTGTTTTTGCATCCAGTGATGTAATTGATATTTGTTTCACCTTCTCTAACTTGCAGTCAGGGTAAGCTGTTAGTGACCACAAGGTGTTATAGCTGGTACCCGCCCCAGGCACTCCTTGCCATACAAATGTGTTACTCGGCTCCCATATGCTAATTTTCTCACTCTAGGGTGGCCATTATGGAGAGATTGGTATGTCTTCCTAAGTTCAGTTCAGTCTCTCAGTCGTGTCCGACTCTTTGTGACCCCGTGGACTGCAGCATGCCAGGCTTCCCTGTCCATCACCAACTCCTGAGCCTACTCAAATTCATGTCCATTGCATCGGTGATGCCATCCAATCATCTCATCCTCTGTTGTCCCCTTCTCCCCCTTTCCCAGCATCAGGGTCTTTTCCAACGAGTCGGTTCTTTGCATCAGGTGGCCAAAGTATTGGAGTTTCAGCTTCAGCATCAGTCCTTCCAATGACTATTCAGGACTGATTTCCTTTAGGATGGACTGGTTAGTCTCCTTGCAGTCCAAGGCCTCAAGAGTCTTCTCCAACACCACAGTTCAAAAGCATCAATTCTTCAGCTCTCAGCTTTCTTTATAGTCCAACTCTCACATCCATATATGACTACAGGAAAAACCATAGCTTTGACTAGATGAACCTTTGTTGGTAAAGGTTTTTACCTTCTCTGATTTTTACTATGCTGTCTAGGTTGGTCACAGCTTTTCTTCCAAGGAGCAAGCATCTTTTAATTTCATGGATGTAGTCACCATCTGCAGTGATTTTGGAGCCCAAGAAAATAAAGTCTCTCACTGTTTCCATTGTTTCCCCATCTATTTGCCATAAAGTGATGGGACCGGATGCCACCTTAGTTTTTTGAATGTTGAGTTTTAAACCAACATTTTCACTCTTCTCTTTCACTTTCATCAAGAAGCTCTTTAGTTCTTCACTTTCTGCCATAAGGGTGGTGTCATCTGCATATCTGTCGTTATTGATATTTCTCCTGGCAATCTTGATTCCAGATTGTGCTTCATCTAGCCCAGCATTTCTCATGATGTATCTGCATATAAGTTAAATTAGCAGGGTGACGATATACAGCCTTGACGTACTCCTTTCCCAATTTGGAACCAGTCTGTTGTTCCATGTCCAGTTCTAACTGTTGCTTCTTGACCTGTGTACAAGTTTCTCAGGAGGCAGGTCAGGGGATCTGGTATTCCTGTCTCTTTAGAGGCAAAAAGCTATGTCTTCCTAAACTCTGTGCCAAAATGCAAGTGACCTTCCAGTCTTCCCTCCTGGCCACTTTTCCCAATGCTCTGCCCACCAGGGGTGGACACTCACGGCCCCCCTTCTTCAGCATCACTTGCCTGAAGAACTCCTGGGCAAGCGTTGCCTGGGGCCAGGCTCTGGTTCACATTAACAGGCCTAGTTATCTCAGGCCTCTATGGTTGAAAAAATGGATAAATAAAGCTTTAGTACTCTTATCTCATTACTGTGCTTAAAAGACATGAAATTGCAAAATAATTTAAGAAATTACTTTTTCATTTTCTGACTTTTAAAAGAAATGAGTGCATGTATGCCTGCTCAGGCATGTCCAGTTCTGCAACCTTGTGGACTGCAGCCTGCCAGGCTCCTCTGTCTATGGGATTCTCCAGGCAAGAATACTGGAGTGTGTTCCCATTTCCTTCTCCACTGGATCTTCCTGACTCACACCCAGGGATTGAACCCGCATCTCCTCCATTGGCAGGTGGGTTCTTTACTACTGAGCCACATAGGAAGCCCAAAGGAAATATAATAATTTATATTATTAATGTTGTAAAAGATTAAACACTTGCATCTCCATTCTTGTAATGATGTCTTTTATTTCTAACTAATTCTAGGGAGAAACAATGAACAAACTCATTAATTGTTTAAATTTATTGATTTCCTAAATTTTATAAATAGATTTTCTTATTTGGAAAGGTGTCATTCAAAAAAATCAGATGTCAATTCTATACCCTCCCAAAATATACTTTATTTTTAATATTTATGATTTAATTTTATTACAATAAAATATCCTTTAGTGTTTATATGGCATTATGTTTCAGTAGGCTGAAGCACATTTATATAATTTAAAATACTGTTTCTTTATTTGTTTTTTAGAAAAGTATTTATTTTTATTTATTTATTTGTCTGTGCCTTAGTTGTGGCATGTGGGACTTTTGTTGTGGCATGTGGGACTTTTGTTGTGGCACTGGAACCCTGAGTTGCAGATTGAGAACTCTTAGTCACTAGGATTCAGTTCCCTGACCAGGAATCGAACCCAGGACCCCTCCATTGGTTGCGCAGAGTCTTAGCCACTGGACCACCAGGGAAGCTACTTGTTTCTTTACTTAGAAAATGGAGAAAGGAAAACAAAGAGGCTTAGTGGCATCTGTGGATACATTCATAGTAGTTCAATTCAGTTTAGTTGCTTAGTCATGTCTGACTCTGTGTAAACCAACTCTCTGTAAACTCTCTGTAAAAAACTGCAGGGGGCTCCTGGTTCCATGTCAAGCCTCCCTGTCCATCACCAACTCCCGGAGCTTGCTCAACTCATGTCCATCGAGTTGGTGATGACATGCAACCATCTCATCCTCTATTGACCCTTCTCCTCTTGCCCTCAATCTTGCCCAGCATCAGGGTCTTTTCCAATGAGTTAGTTCTTCATATCAGGTGGCCAGAGTATTGGAGTTTCAGCTTCAGCACCAGTCCTTCCAATGAATATTCAGGATTGACTTCCTTTTGGATGGACTGGTTGGATGTCCTTTTAATCCAAGGGACTCTCAAGAATCTTCTCCAACACCACGGTTCAAAAGCATCAATTCTTTTGTGCTCAGCCTTCTTTATGGATGTGTCCAACACTCACATCCATACATGACTACTGGAAAAACCATAGCTTTGACTAGACGGACCTTTGTTGGCAAAGTAATGTCTCTGCTTTTTAGTAGGCTGTCTAGGTTTGTCACAGCTTTTCTTCCAAGGATCAAGCAGCATCTTTTAATTTCATGGCTGCAGTCACCATCTGCAGTGATTTTGGAGCCCAAGAAAATTAAGTCTCTCACTGTTTCCTTTGTTTCCCCATCTATTTGCCATGAAGTAATGGGACTGGATGCCAAGATCTTCAATTTTTGAATGTTGAATTTTAAGAAATCTTTTTCACTCTCTTCTTTCACTTTCATCAAGAGGCTTTTTAGTTCCTCTTGGCTTTCTGCCATAAAGGTGGCATCATCTGCATATCTGAGGTTATTGTTATTTCTCCCGGCAATCTTGATTCCAGCTTGTGCTTCATCCAGCCTGGGATTTTGCATGATGTACAACCAGTCTATCCTAAAGGAGATCAGTCCTGGGTGTTCATTGGAAAGACTGATGTTGAAGCTGAAACTCAAATACTTTGGCTACCTGATGCAAAGAGTGGACTCATTTGGAAAGACCCTGATGCTGGGTAAGATTGAGGGCAGGAGAAGGGGATGACAGAGGATGAGATGGTTGGATGGCATCACCGGCTTAATGGACATGGGTTTGGGTAGACTCCGGCAGTTGGTGATGGATAGGGAGGCCTGGTGTGCTGTGGTTCATGGGGTCACAAAGAGTCGGACACGACTGAGTGACTGAAATGAACTGAACTGAACTCTCCATAGAAGTTAAATATGCAGGGTGACAATACACAGTCTTGACATACTCCTTTCCCATTCTGGAACCAGTCTGTTGTTCCATGTCCAGTTCTAACTGTTGCTTCTTGACCTGCATACAGGTTTCTCAGAAGGCAGGTCAGGTGGTCTGGTATTCCCATCTCTTGAAGAATTTTCCAGTTTGTGGTAATCCCACAATCAAAGGCTTTAGTGTAGTCAATTAAACAGAAGCAGGTGTTTTTCTGGAATTCTCTTGCTTTTTCTATAATCCAAAGGATGTTGGCAATTTGACCTCTTGTTCCTCTGCCTTTTCTAAAACCAGCTTGAACATCTCCAAGTTCTTGGTTCACGTACTGTTGAAGCCTAGCTTGGAGAATTTTGAGCATTACTTTACTAGCGTGTGAGATGAGGGCAATTGTGTGGTAGTTTGAACATTCTTTGGCATTGCATTTCTTTGGGATTGGAATGAAAACTGACCTCTGCCAGTCTGCTGGCTACAGTTGAGTTTTCCAAATTTGCTGACATATTGAGTGCAGCACTTTCACAGCATCATCATTTAGGATTTGAAATGTCTCAGCTGGAATCCCATCACCTCCATTAGCTCTGTTTGTAGTGATGCTTCCTAAGGCCCACTTGACTTTGCACTCCAGGATGTCTGTCTCTAAGTGAGTGATCACACCATTGTGGTTATCTGGGTCATTAACATCTTTTTTGTATAGTTCTTCTTTGTATTCTTGCTACCTCATCTTAAAATCTCCTGCTTCTGTTAGGTCCAAACCATTTCTGTCCTTTATTTTGCCCATCTTTGCATGAAATATTCCTTTGGTATCTCTAATTTTCTTGAAGAGATCTCTAGTCTTTCCCATTCTATTGTTTTCTCTATTTCTTTGCATTGATCACTGAGGAAGGCTTTCTTATCTCTCCTTGCTGTTCTTTGGAACTCTGAATTCAGATGGATGTATCTTTTCTTTTCTCCTTTGTCTTTCATTTCTCTTCTTTTCTCAGTTATTTTTAAGCCCTCTTCAGACAACCATTTTGCCTTTTTGCATTTCTTCTTCTTGGGGAAGGTTTTGATCACTGCCTCCTTGTTGTCCATGTGTAGAGTCATCTCTTGTGTTGTTGGAAGAGGGTGTTTGCTATGACCAGTGTGTTCTCTTGGCAAAACTCTGTTAGCCTTTGCCCTGCTTAATTTTGTACTCCAAGGCCAAACTTGCCTCTTACTCCAGGTATCTCTTGACTTCCTAATTTTGCATTCCAGTCCCCTCTGATGTAAAGGATGTCACCTTTTGGTGTTAGTTCTAGAAGGTCTTGTAGGTCTTCATACACCCATTCAA
Source organism: Bos indicus x Bos taurus (assembly GCF_003369695.1). NCBI lineage: Eukaryota > Metazoa > Chordata > Mammalia > Artiodactyla > Bovidae > Bos > Bos indicus x Bos taurus. Next base: position 20,164,853 of record NC_040102.1, read on the forward strand.
CTTCAGCCTTTTCAACATTACTAGTTGGTACATCAGAGAAGGCAATGGCACCCTACTCCAGTACTCTTGCCTGAAGAATCCCATGAATGGAGGAGCCTGATAGGCTGCGGTCCATGGGGTCGCTAAGAGTTGGACACGACTGAGCGACTCCATTTTCACTTTTCACTTTCATGCATTGGAGAAGGAAATGGCAACCCACTCCAGTGTTCTTGCCTGGAGAATCCCAGGGACGGGGGAGCCTGATGGGCTGCCGTCTATGCGGTCGCACGGAGTCGGACGAGACTGAAGCGGCAGCAGCAGTTGGTACATAGACTTGGATTACTGTGGTATTGAGTGGTTTGCCTTGGAAATGAACAGTGGTCATTCTGTCATTTGATTGCACCTAAGTACTACATTTTGGACTGTTTTATTTACTATAAGTGCTACTCCATTTCTTCTAACATTCATAGTAAGGAGGTAATAAAGCAATAAAAAAAATAACCATAACTGTTCTTCCTAATCCACTATTTAGTTGCTGCTCCTGGGAGTAACCAAATAAAGTATTGTATATGAGCAGTGGTATCAATTTTTTTGAAAAAGGTATGTACTTCAGTTTTGCTGGAGAATCAGCTTCTATTGCTCTTTGGGCATTTGAAGCATTATTTGGTGTTGGAAATGGATGTGAAATATTTAACTAAAAATTACGATGTTTTCCCATTAACTATGTGACAGTTGCAAGATGAAGATGTTTGGTTGAGGTAACTTGGCAAATTCCTTCCAACAGAAGAAAAATAGAAATTACTTTCATACTGTAATTTTGTGATGTATTCAAATGATGACTGAAGACCTTATAAAAGACAAATAAATGATGTAGAGTCATCCAGATGCTGTGGCTACTTCCAAAACATCTTGTATTAGGAGCATATTTCCTTCCAAGCCCTCTCAAAATACTATTGGTGAAAACTTTCATTGATGGAAGCATAAATATCATTTTTTCTGTGCTCCAAATAAGGACCACTATCCCATAAGTCATCTTTCTCTTCTTGCAGCTTTGAGCAGAACATTGAATTTCAAGTGGCCCCAAACCCAGGGAAGATAGATACGGATTATCTTCATTCTCAAATTACTTAGATGTTGTGTAACTAATGGAACTTCATATGCATTTATCCACATAGTTCCTATAATACTTCTTCACGTTAGACACTATATACTCTATCTTAATTTTATAGAGGAAAAACTGAGCTCCAGGGAGGTAATGTAATTTTCCCAGGGTCTTGTAACTATCGAGTGGCAAATATCTTGCCTGTATCTAGCCAGGTGAACAGGAAAAAAAAAAAACACAAGGCCAAAATCAAACTGTATTTGTTGTTTATTATTCTTGCTCTTTGTGGTGGAGAAACTGAGAAATGGGGTTGGATTACAATAGTTGACGTTCCTGAACTAAAGAGGCAATGACAAATATATTCAATTTGTGTCAAATTTTCATTCTGCCTAAATTTGACCCCCCAAGTTATATGACTTTGTGGTAAGTTAATACTCTTTTTTTCTGTGAATGTTCAATACTATGCACAGGAAGATATCCAACCCCATTCTGCTCAAGGTTTGAAATTTTGTGCAGACTGAGACCTTTCTATGCATATAGTTCAAATTCAGGAATTCTGATTTATCTCAATTACTTTACATAATAGCTGTTGAATTTAGATATTCTCTCCTATAACCAAAGTACTTCTAATATTTGTTATGAACTTTCAAATTTTACCTTAATAATAATGTCATACTTACAGAAAAGTTACAAGAGTACTGCAAAGAATTTCGCATACCCCTATATTCACTTTCTTTAACTGTTAACATTTCACTCACCTGCTTTATCTTTTATTTTCTCTTTTTTTGTATATAGTTGTATATACACTTTTCCTGAACTATTTGAGAATAATTTTGCAGCTATCATGTATCTTTATCCATAAAGTTTTATTTTGTATTTCCTAAGACTTTTCTTTATATATTCACAGTAAAACTGTCAAAATGAAGAAAATTAGCATCGATACAATACTATTGTTTCATTCACAGTTCATAGTAACCGTTTCCCCATTGTCTCAATAAAGTCCCTTATGGTGGTTTATTTGTTTCTCTGTTTTAGGCTCCATATCAGGATTATCATTAGATTCAGTTTTCACGCCTCTTTAGTCTCCTTTCATCTGGAGCAGGTTCTCAACCTTTGTCTTCTTGACAAAGCATTTTGGAGGAGTGTAGGCCAGTTGTTTTGTAGACTGTTCCTTATTTGGGGTTTAGCTTATGTCTCTTCATGATTAGATTCAGGATGCATTTTTTACAGTGACATCAAATAAGTGACAAAGTATTCTTCCCAGGATGTCAAGAAGCTCATGGTATTGGTTTGTCTCATTATTCTTGTTTACATTTATTATGTGGTAAAAATAGTTGTTGCTGATGTTTAGTCACTCAAATGTGTCCAACTCTTTTGTGATTCCGTAGACTGTAGCTCGTCAGGCTCCTCTGTCCATGGGATTTCCCAGGCAAGAATACTGGAGTGGATTGCCTTTTCCTTCTCCAGGGGATCTTCCCAACCCAGGGGTTGAGCATCTCTTGCATTGGAGGCAGATTTTTTACTGCTGAGCCACTGGAGAAGTCCCGGTTAAGACAGGGTTTACTACATTAATCCATATAATGTTATTATTTTCTCTTTATGGTCAAGAAACAATTTGTAAGAGGATATTTGAGACTACATAGATAGCCTCTTCCAGGATTTGAAATAGCTCCACTGGAATTCCATCACCTCCACTAGCTTTGTTCATAGTGATGCTTTCTAAGGCCCACTTGACTTCACATTCCAAGATGTCTGCTCTAGGTGTGTGATCACATCACCGTGATTATCTGGGTTGTGAAGATCTTTTTTGTGCAGTTCTGTGGATTCTTGCCACCTCTTCTTAATATCTTCTGCTTCTGTTAGGTCCATACCATTTCTGTCCTTTATCGAGCCCATCTTTGCATGAAATGTTCCCTTGGTATCTCTAATTTTCTTGAAGAGATCTCTAGTCTTTCCCATTCTGTTGTTTTCCTCTATTTCTTTGCATTGATCACTCAGGAAGGCTTTCTTTGCCTTGATCACTCCTTGCTATTCTTTGGAACTCTGCATTCCAATGGGTATATCTTTCCTTTTCTCCTTTGCCTTTCTCTTCTTTTCACAGCTATTTGTAAGACCTCCTCAGACAGCCGTTTTGCCCTTTTGCATTTCTTTTTCTCAGGGATGGTCTTGATCCCTGCCTCCTGTACAATGTCAAGAACCTCTGTCCATAGTTCTTCAGGCACTCTATCAGATCTAATCCCTTGAATCTATTGGTCACTTCCACTGTATAATCATAAGGAATTTGATTTAGGTCATACCTGAATGGTCTAGTGGTTTCCCCCACTTTCTTCAATTTAAGTCTGAATTTGGCAGTAAGGAGTTCATGATCTGAGCCACAGTCAGCTCCTGGTCTTGTTTTTGCTGACTGTATAGAGCTTCTCCATCTTTGGCTGCAAAGAATATAATCAATGTGATTTCAGTGTTGACCATCTGGTGATGTCCATATGTAGAGTCTTCTCTTGTGTTGTTGGAAGAGGGTGTTTGCTATGACCAGTGCATTCTCTTGGCAAAACTCTATTAGCCTTTGCCTTGCTTCATTCCATATTCCAAGGCCAAATTTGCCTGTTACCCCAGGTGTTTCTTGACTTCCTACTTTTACTTTCCAGTCCTCTATAATGAAAAGAACATCTTTCTTGGGTGTTAGTTCTAAAAGGTTTTGCAGGTCTTCATAGAGCCGTTCAACTTCAGCTTCTTCAGCGTTACTGGTTGGGGCACAGACTTGGATTACTGTGATATTGAATGGTTTGTCTTGGAAGCGAACAGAGATCATTCTGTTGTTTTTGAGACTGTATCCAAGTACTGCATATTGGACTCTTTTGTTGACAATGATGGCTACACCATTTTTTCTAAGGGATTCCTGCCCACAGTAGTAGATATAATGGTCATCTGAGTTAAATTTCAAATCCTGGAAGATGATGATGTGAAAGTGCTGCACTCAATATGCCAGCAAATTTGGAAAACTCAGCAGTGGCCACAGGACTGGAAAAGGTCAGTTTTCATTCCAATCCCAAAGAAAGGCAATGCCAAAGAATGCTCAAACTACTGCACAATTGCACTCATCTCACACACTAGTAAAGTAATGCTCAAAATTCTCCAAGCCAGGCTTCAGCAATATGTGGACTGTGAACTTCCAGATGTTCAAGCTGGTTTTAGAAAAGGCAGAGGAACCAGAGATCAAATTGCCAACATCCGCTGGATCATGGAAAAAGCAAGAGAGTTCCAGAAAAACATCTATTTCTGCTTTATTGACTATGCCAAAGCCTTTGACTGTGTGGATCACAATAAACTGTGGAAAATTCTGAAAGAGATGGGAATAACCAGACCACCTGACCTGCCTCTTGAGAAACCTATATGCAGGTCTGGAAGCAACAGTTAGAACTGGACATAGAACAACAGACTGTTTCCAATTAGGAAAAGGAGTATGTCAAGGCTGCATATTGTCACCCTGCTTATTTAACTTATATGCAGAGTATATCATGAGAAACGCCAGGCTGGAAGAAGCACAAGCTGGAATCAAGATTGCTGGGAGAAATATCAATAACCTCAGATATGCAGATGACACCACCCTTATGGCAGAACGTGAAGAGGAACTCAAAAGCCTCTTGATGAAAGTGAAAGTGGAGAGTGAAAAAGTTGGCTTAAAGTGCAACATTCAGAAAACAAAGATCATGGCATCTGGTCCCATCACTTCATGGGAAATAGATGGGGAATCTGTGGAAACAGTGTCAGACTTTATTTTGGGGGGGCTCCAAAATCATTTCAGGTGGTGGTTGCAGCCATGAAATTAAAAGACGCTTACTCCTTGGAAGGAAAGTTATGACCAACCTAGATGACATATTCAAAAGCAGAGACATTACTTTGCCAACAAAGGTCCGTCTAGTCAAGGCTATGGTTTTTCCAGTGGTCATGTATGGATGTGAAAGTTGGACTGTGAAGAAAGCTGAGCACCGAAGAATTGATGCTTTTGAACTGTGGTGTTAGAGAAGACTCTTGAGAGTCCCTTGGACTGCAAGGGGATCCAACCAGTCCATCCTAAAGGAGATCAGCCCTGGGTGTTCTTTGGAAGCACTGATGCTGAAGCTGAAACTCCAATACTTTGGCCACCTCATTCGAAGAGTTGACTCATTGGAAAAGACTCTGATGCTGGGAGGGATTGGGGGCAGGAGGAGAAGGGGACGCCAGAGGATGAGATGGCTGGATGGCATCACCGACTCGATGGACATGAATTTGGGTGAACTCTGGGAGTTGGTGATGGACAGGGAGGCCTGGAGTGCTGCAATTCATGGGGTCGCAAAGAGTCGGACACGACTGAGCAACTGAACTGAACTGAGATAGCCTCGTCTTCATCAAGCTTATAATACAATTGTCTAACCCCAAACACTGAAAAAAACAATCTTTTATAACTTAAATTCAGTATCAATGCATATTTTCATTTTTAGACTTTGATTGTACAGCACAAGAATTGTATTTGAAAGTTACTTAGTTCTTTAAAAAAACATTATTATTCCCTTCATTGTGGTTAAGGTTATTCACTTGAATTTAGTTAGGTTCATTTGTTCCTGGTTTTAATCCATCCTCCCTTCCTCCATTCTTATTTATTTATTTAAAAAGATCTAAAACATTAACGTTTTTCTACAAGTCAAAACTCTATAAAAAGTTTTCAAAGATAATCATTCTCCATCTCTTCTGCTCCATTCATATCCAACTAAGGTAAACAATTAACAACATAACTAATTTCATTAGCTTCTGATTTATCCAACCTGTATTTATTTGGGGGGAAAAAAAGCATATATAAAAAGCTTTTTATTTTCTTTCTTTCTTCGAGAAAGGATAGCACATTATATATAAAGCATGCTAAAACTTTGCTCTTTTACAAATGATACTATTTTCTGGGCCCATTCCATGTTAGTTTATAGAGGTCTATCTCATTCTTTTTTGATCACGGAAAAAGGCTTTCTTATCTCTCCTTGCTATTCTTTGGAACTCTGCATTCAAACGGGTATATTTTTCCTTTTTTCCTTTGCTTTTCACTTCCCTTCTTTCATTATGAGAAACGCTGGGCTGGAGGAAGCACAAGCTGGAATCAAGATTGCCGGGAGAAATATCAATAACCTCAGATATGCAGATGACACCACCCTTATGGCAGAAAGGGAAGAAAAACTGGACATGGTTTGGCCATGCGTTTGGGTGAACTCCGGGGGTTAGTGATGGACAGGGAGGCCTGGTGTGCTGGGGTTCATGGGGTCACAAAGAGTCGGACATGACTGAGAGAGTGAACTGAACTGATCTCATTATTTTATTCCAACTATATAATGCTCCATTGTGTGAGTGTATCATAATTATTCCATTCATTTTCCCATGTGTAGAAATTTATGTTGCTGCCAATACCTTGTAATTACAAATAATAAACAATGCTGGGCAAATGTACTTGTAACTTATTGAGAGTATAAGCCATGACTTATACTCTTAAATCAGCTCTTCTCTTTTTCTCAAGTTAGATACATGTAGAACTATTCAAAGACATTACTTCCTTTCTTATGTGCAAAAGATTTCTTTTCCATTGATTCATAACACTGTGCTTGCTGCAAAACTACATCAGAATAGTATAGCCTGGAAAACTGTAAGGACATTTTGTGGAAGTAGAAATTGTACCACGTATTTGTATAACAGCAAGGCAAGTGTGGTCTCTAGGAAGTATAGGTAAAGTTGATTAGATTGCAGTGTATACTTAAAAGCTGAATAATGCACTCTTGTAAAACACTCTTCAAAATTATTTAACTTCCCATGATATCATCACAGCATGTGCAGAAAAAATCTTTAGTGTTATCTTTTCCTGTCACATGACTAGTGCAAACAAAAGAAATCCTTATCTTTTTGTTTCTATTCTGGCCCTTCATAAAATGGCATTAAGCACCATTCAAAATTTACACAGTAAGGACTTAGTTTGAGGAAAAAAGATTCATTTTGTATTTCAAATAAATTATACTTGCTAAATTGTAAAGCAAAAATTTTTCTCAACAACTGTAGGTTTCTAGCATTTTACACGTGTAGAAAATATTTTAGTTTTAAAACCACTTTCCAAGATATTTTTACATGTAAGTCTCATAGCAAACCTTGGCATAGAGAATTATGTAGGAGTTCTTATTGTACAATAAGAGTTCTATAAGTACAATATATTATACTTATTTTGCAAAAGAGGAAAGAGGCATTTAGAGAGTTTAAGGAAATTTCTGTGGGTTGTAAGATTCTGAACTAAACCCTGAACTAGAATCCAGGACATTTTTTTTTTTCTTTAAAAAGTGAAATCTGCCTATTTCATAGCATTATTGTGGTGACCAAATAAGGTCATAGACTTGAAAATTTTAAAGTTGTACAGAGGTAGTAATTTTATTATTAAAGTTTTGGGGCTTTTGCAACTATGGGTAAAATTTCTCTATATTTTACAATTTTATATACATATATATTTATATATATATATGAAATACAAGAGACTTAACAGTTGGAGAGATATAAATTCCACAGCAAGACTCAAAGTGTTCATGTGGGGAAATATTTCACAGACTGAACTGGTACCTCTAGGAGCAAATGATGATGTTATATATCCACTGTGGAATAATTAACAGCATTATATATTGTACAGAAGTTAGACCTTGAAACAAACCTCATTAAAGGTACTTGATCTTAGTTTTAAACCTTTAAGTATCTTCTTTAAAAGTGATCAATGTATGTACTGGCTACTTTAGTTATCCTGCTATGAGATTCATATAACTTTGATCTAACTTTCTTTGATTTAACTCTGCAATTAAGAAGATTTGGTTCAAAGTAAAAGCTCATTGGTTGATGTTTTCCACTGATGTGATAATGTTTACACAGATGTGCTTTGAAATCTTGATTATGGTGGATTTGGGGGTCCTACCACAAGACAGATTGCTGTTATTTGAAAGGTGAAATAATATGACACTTACCTGGTACAACCTTTAAAACAGACTTAGCTGTGTACATTTCTAAAGTGATGTATTTGTTTATTGTTTTAAGCCAGTGTTTTTGTTTTATTTCATATCTATCAACAGTAAATCACTTGCTTTAAGGACTCTTTTATAACTTGGTTGCACAAGGGTCAGTACTTAGGGCCGTAGTGATGAAAAGGTGTAACTTTACCTACTCTAAAGCACCTGCCAATTAATTAGCAAAAATCCCTTCACAGCAAATAAAATAAAAAATCCCATCCATCTGCACTCCCAAGTTGAGGCCTTTGTTAAGCAGACCGTGAAATGGGGCTGAAAAACTCATTTTCAGGGAGTTCCTAAAACTTTTATGCTTAGAGGAAGTATAAAAACCTGCCAAATGATTCTCAACACTTTGGCCACTGAAAAACTGTAACATAAAGATCTTAAATTTAACTAGTGGTACAAAACCAAAGTTTGAAGTTTTAAATGCATGTGTATCCAGCTCCTTCACCTCAATGACTTTGGATCTGACAAATATGCACTGGGCAGTTCCACACGCAATTTTCTGGGTCTCAAAAACACATCAAGAAGCAACACCATTTTCCATTTATTTGTTTTTATAATTCAAATGTGAACAATCAAAAAAATATAGTCTGAAAGCAAATGCAACTAAGAATAGGGAGGTGCTCTTAGACTGGATAAAGATCCCAGAGGTCACCTGTCATTTATGACCCTATTACAGACATTCATTTTCTGTTTGTGGTATCCATAAGAATATGGACCATCTCTTTTCAGCCTACTTGGATTTATTCTTAATCCCTAGATTCACAATTAGATTATGTTATTATATAAAGTTGCTTAAAAGTTTACAAACTTAGCGCACAATTTTAAATTTCCATGCTGATAGAAGGTTATATCATGTGTTATCTGAGTAAAGATAAACATTAAAGAGAACCTGGGTAGGGGGCGGTGTGTGTGTGTTCCTAACCTAACCTTGATTATGTAAAGAAAATCCCCCATCTAAATGATAAAAGAAACGAGTAATGCTTGTACATTTTATTAGTGTTTTAAAATTAGTGAGTTAAACTGTCAAAGCTTTGATTTTCCTTTCATGTGTGTCTGGGCAGGTCTAAGCCTCGGGTAACGCCCTTTTTCCTTCTCCTTCTCTTACCTTTTTTTTTTTTTGCACCTGTCCACTGCAGGCTCCCAGCAGCTCCCAAGGGGTCCAATTCTCTCCTTTCCTTTTCCTCCTTCTACCCATCCCCTCCTCCCTGCTTCCCCCCTCCCAGTTTCCCCCCTCCCCCGCACCCCTCCTTTCCCTTCTTCAATCTACCTGCCAAGTTGGGCTCCTTTCAGCAGCGATCTATCACTGCAAAGGAGCTCACATCAAAGGCGATTGCACGGCCGCAGCCGCACGGCATCACGGTTGTTCCAGAGACGACCGCAAAGAGGGGCCTTGACTGCGCCTCCCCGAAGTTGCTGGCCAGCTCTGGCCAATGGTGGGAATGATTTTTTTTTTTTTTTTTTTGCGACTGCCACTGATAGAGAGCCGTCAAGGGCTCCTTCTGGTCACTTCCGAAGAGCAAAAACGTGTTGAGAGGAGGCCGGTTTAAGATTTCAAACGGAAACCTCCCCAGCGCGCTTGAAAGGACTTGATTAGCATATGTCAAGAGGACCCGCATATATACTGTGTGTATGTACACAGGACTCTGATCTGATCAGTTTGCGGAGTTGGAGCCCCAGCCCCGAGCCCCAGCCTTAGTATTGGCAGCGGCAGCCTATAGATGTTTCTGCAAGGCCAGCAGCCGGCTCCCACCTACCCCGGCAGAGAAGATCGCTCCAAGACAGTGAAAGCGTCCCTGCTTTCAGTGCAAAGTCCATCCTGCGACCTCACGGGAGTAACTGGGCCTTAACTTTTTTTTTTTTTTTTTGGCGCTTGTTTGGCCATCATTTTTTCTCATCCACCTCCCCATCCCCGCTACTGCTTTGCTTGTGGGGTGGGGGTGTCTTTTGTTTTCCGGATCGTCCGCCTCGCCCTCTGGCCGCTCCATGGCTCCCTTAGCCGAAGTCGGGGGCTTCCTGGGCGGCCTGGAGGGCCTGGGACAGCAGGTGGGCTCGCACTTCCTGCTGCCTCCTGCCGGGGAGCGGCCGCCTCTGCTGGGCGAGCGCCGAAGCGCGGCGGAGCGAGGCGCCCGCGGCGGCCCGGGGGCGGCGGAGCTGGCGCACCTGCACGGCTTCCTGCGCCGCCGGCAGCTCTACTGCCGCACCGGCTTCCACCTGCAGATCCTGCCCGACGGCAGCGTGCAGGGCACCCGGCAGGACCACAGCCTCTTCGGTACGTACGGGCGCCCGCATCCCGTGCTCCTCCCTGCTCGCCTGCTGAGCGACTCCGGCTTGCGCGGGGCCGGGAGCCCGAGAGACCCTTTGGGTGCCAAGTGCAGGCTGGGACTTACGGGACCCCAGGATTTTGCCTGTCCGCCGGCCTCTGCGATCGCCGGCAGGCCTGCTGCTCAAGACGCTGGAGGGGGCGGGAGGGGAGAGGGGGGTGCTCTTCCCACATCTGGCTGCCTGGGACGCAGAGCCCTGGACTCGGAGCCACATCTTTCCCGCACTTCTTACCTCGCAGTTTATTTCTTTTTTTAAATCCCTATTATTTTCTCCTGCGCCCCCCACGTTCCCCCCAGTACCTGTCCACTTAACAAAAGTTAACAACAGAAAGCCTTCCGCTTCTTTCGACCTGCCTTACAGCCAGGCAGTTGATGATGCTTTTATGGTTACTGCTCAAAAATAGGAAGCGAGCTTTTACTTGTCTACCTAGAGCACCACACATGTTGAGCAGGTAACAGATTAACTCTCCATGGGCACCTTCGCTCCTGTCAGGCTCACCTGCCTGCTGTTCTCTGCGCTGTTAAAGTTTGGTGAGAAACAAACGAAAAGCTTATCGGGCTACAGAGCATGCCCAGTCCCTTAATCAAGATCCTCTTTAGAAATTATGAAATCCTGAAGCAAAGATCTTGGTATTGACCATAGGTAAGAGGAAGTAGGGAAGAGAAAGAAGACATGGGTGAGAACACAAAGAAACATGTTTCTGAATACCTCCAACAGTGACTGGGAGCAGAAGGAGTTAAGGAAAAAACACAAAACCCGAATATTGTTAAGGCAGATTGCTAAGAGACTAGATTGGGAAACCATAAAGTTTCTACTGTAATTCCTCCTTACTTAGCTGTGTGACTAGCACGTGCTTTAACCAGTGAGCCTGAGTTTTCTTTCCTTGTCTGTACAATGATGGGGTTAAATCAGGTAATTCTTTTTAAGATGCTCTCCTGCTCTAAAAGCCCAGGATCTTTCCTCTACTGTGGAAGTGTTCATCATATTCGAGTTAACTGGCTAACACTCTTGAAGGATTTTGATCACCCAACTTGGAACTTCACTAGATAGAATCATTATACCTCTTTTTAAAGACTCCGTTTACCTGTCAGCAGCAATGTGAAAGGGCCTGCCTAACACAGGGTCAGCTTTCCTTCTCCCTTCCTTAGCAGTGGAATTCTCTGAGAGTCTTATCTCTGAAGGGCCCTCTCTTGTTCTCATCCCTTGTTCTTATTTGGCTTTCTCTTTTTGACTTGAAGTCCTCATTAAAACTTTGGAAAAGTGTAAATCTCAGTTTGAGGGGGCATTTGTAACCCTAGATGTGGAAATGAGCATGTGGTGGTCATTTGGTAGCACTTAAAGGCTTAGAAAATTAACTTTTTAAACCCCACATGTTTGCAACTTCCACTGATCTTTTCCAAATTCCCATTGACTATGAGTCCAGAGTGTCATGACCCAGTGGCCAACCTTGGGGTCACTTTCAGAAAGTGGTTTCTAAATTGAAGAGGCTGAAATTCCACATCTAAAGAACTTTGCTGACACCAGGTGGCTCAGTTCCCTCATCTTGAGTAATTACTGCACTTCACTTGTTACAGGAAAACCCTCCAGCTACCAGAAAGATTTAGAAATGAGGGCAAATGTGTTAATGTCTATAAGTAGAACACGTAGAAGTTAAGCTTAGGTAATAGTCAGGCTCCCCCACCCCCCACCCCCTCTGATACACAGTGGTGGTGGTGGTGAGGTTACTAAGTTCAACTCTTGTGACCTCATGGACTGTAGCCTTCGAGACTCCTCTGTTCATTAGATTTTCCAGGCAAGAATACTGGAATGGGGTTGCCATTTCCTTCTCCAGGGCATGTTCTTGACCCAGGGATGGAACCCATGTCTCCTGCTTGGCAGGTGGATTCTTTACTGCTGAGCCACCAGGGAGGTCCATGTGATACATGGTATAACTTTGGAAATTCTACTTTTAAGATACTTGTAATTTAACTATGATCTCCCCAAAGTCAAGTAGTTCTTCTACTTTGTGTCTTTTTATAAGACTGACTCTATGGGAAGAGATTAGTAAATATTTGTCGACTTGATAACATTCATCAAACTGGTATTTTATTCCATTCTTTAAGATACAGATGTTGCCTATCAAAACGACCATCTTAGTGGAAATTTTGTTTTTGCTAAAATTTTGTATGCTTATTTAGTAATTGCAAAAATATGACTTGGACTGATTTTTGTACTGGGTTAAGTCACTCTGTGGTGCAGGGGTACTTATAGGAACAAAATATTTACTGTTACACAAAGGAAGGATAACCCAGATTAGTATGGTTGCTTAAATGAGTAACAACCTCTAGAGTGCATTACAGTGCATCCTAGTGGCATTTGATAGCTAAAGCACCATAATTTACTACAAGGAAGTGTAGATGAGAAGGAAGTATATATTCAGCATGCATGTGTAATATTAAATGAACTTCCCAGGAAGCTCAGTGGTAAAGAGTCCACCTGCTAATGCAGAAGTGAGTTCAATCCCTGGGTCAGGAAGATCTTCTGGAAAAGGAAATGGTAACCCACTCCAGTATTTTTGCCTGGGAAATCCCATGGACAGAGGAGACTGGCAGGCTGCAGGCTATGGGGTCACAGAAGAGTCAGGCATGACTTAGCAACTAAACAACAACATCAACAGCAATATTATATGATTCTCTTTGTCTTTGCCTTCTTTTCTTAGTTCTTCAATGATTAACTATGAAATTATTTATTCTCTCTAAAATTTATTTCTTTGTCATCAAAGTAAGAATTCTGAAAATGCTTAAGGTGTACTATTTGAGATGTTAAAGTAGATAACATTTTTGATTATTTATACTAATTTGACCATGATTAACTAAAAAATTCACAATACTGTGTTTTAAAATTTTAAAACCACATCAATAGAATAAAAACAAAAAGTCCCAGTGAGGCTTAAAAAATTCCCTATCTGAGTTAGCTCTGTATTTATAATAGAGTTTTTCTGCACAGTAGTGTAGTAGAAAGATTTTACCTAATACGTAAACATGGAATCATTACTCAAAAAAAAAGTTTAGCCTGAGATCAAACATATTCCTTTAAAGGCTTTTCCTTTCTTCTCCCCTATTCTCCATAGATTTGTCTGATGTGGTTGCATTGTGGGTTGACTCACCTGTTTATTATGATTTTTTAAAAGGCTGGCTTTGAAAATGATACCAGAAAGACAAAGTACCTCCAAGTCTTTTTATGGGACACTGGGCATTAGAAAATCTATCTAAAATCTGTGATTACCTCTAAAGGAAAGTTTTTCATGTCTACTCTTTGTTCAGGAATTAGCTTAGTTGCCACCTCATATTATAAATAAGAAAGACTTGTCAAATCTCATTTAAGAATCAAATGATTACAAATTACTGTGTGGTATACTATTTCCTTGTGGAGAAAAAGGATCAGAATTTAAAAGTGTGGCTAAAATCTTTAAGAGGAACATGAAAAGCACATAACCTTTTTCCCATCAGCTCCCATGAGACACCACAAAATTATTTCGACCTTGTTATATGTATATGAGACTTTTCATATCGTTTAATGAAGTTGAAGGTATTGAATATAATTATTCTAAGAATATATGTAATTGCTTGTCTTTCTACAATTAACATGTTTTTGGACAAGATAGCAGCATTATTTTAAGATTAGACTTAAAGTGCATGTGGTTTATGATTTAGTTGTGAGAAAAATGAATACATTATAAGATCTGTTTTATAATTAATATATATGGAAACGAAACTTTTATTATACTTGAAAACTAGTTCTACTATGCAGTCTAATCAGTTAATCAGTTCCTTTGAAAGACAAGAGTGTCTTAATGTAAATCAGATACCTGAAGAGAGTTAAGTTACAAGTGAGCCACAGTGCACTTTCAATTTGAATGTAATATTCATTACAACTTCAAGTAATTATACATTGTAAGTATATCCTGGATGAAATTCCATCAATGTGTCTTCTTCTACCAGTCATGTTTAGGGTCTTTATTTTTGTTTCTAATAGGGATCACTAATGAGCTTGGTAGTAAGTTTAATTTTCCTCTACTTCCTACCTCTCTATCAGTTATCATAATGGCTATCCTCTGGGGTCTGTGTCTTCCTACTATATATCTTTTCTCCTCTCGGCCTTGGGCAAGCTGCTTACAGGAAATTTGGCAGTATATTGTTGCTGTTAGATCCTTGTTAGGTCTAATGTTCTACATGATCTCCTAATAGTTTGAAAGAGCTCCTTTGAGCTCTTAAGAATCTATGTTTAGAGCTTAAGCATCTATGTTTCTGCCAATGAATGAATTAGGATCTGGGCAGAACAGAGCCCTTCATATAAGCAAATAGCCAGATTTTGTATTTTCCCTTGGCCTTAGTAATATCATGTGTCCAAACAGAAACTTGTAGTACAATAAATCAAGAAATGACTTAAGAGCAAGAGTTAGGCTAAATGGTACACATTTATACTGTCGTGGATCTTAAGACAAGGTGAAGGGGTGAAGGTAGAAAGCTATTGAGGAAGGCAGTTCCAAGCATAGAAAGTCTGCTATATACTTTTTCAGCAAAGAGTCTAAAGAGAAGAACAAGACAAAGACACTAGTCCACAGGTTAGTGTGTGCCAAGGAAAAGAATGATGCAGAGGGAAGCATTAAGGGTTGTATTTGTTGTTGTTGTTTTTAACTATAGTGTATTAATAGTGTTGAGTGGAGAGTTTTTTTGTACTAATTTACCTGTTTGTTGTTGTTTAGTTGCTCAATTCTGGAAAGTTTCTGAAAGTGAAATCTATTTGCATGTTAAATTCTTGGTATTTAGCTATCACATTTCATGAATTATAAAATCATTTAACTTTTTGAACCATAAAGCTTATCTTTAAGAATCATGGGATGGGAAACAGCATATTATATAATCTGTAATTTTTGAAACTACTTTCTTGAAGCAGTGTTCCAAAGTATAAACACTGAATTAGGGCTCAGAAGATATGACTCCAAGTATCTGTTCTGTTAATTACAAATATCATTATCTTTAGGCAAACCTCAGTTTCTTTGTATGTAAAATGGAATAATAATATCTTCCATACTTATTTTAGGAGGTTGTTTTTGAGGACCAGATGGGAAAGTAAAAGTAGAAGCCCTTTATAAACTACTAAATACTAATGCATCCATATAAAGTATATTGGCTGCTGCTAGAAAAAAAGTTACTTAGTTCATACTAAGCAAAAGCAAAGCAAAACAATTAACAGGACGTGGTTATAATTAGTGGAATCAAGGAGAACCAAGAACATCTCTATTATATACTAATTATGGTAGTAATAGCTTCCATTTATTGGTTGCCTAAAAATGTTAGTCCTTACCACTCTCCTGTAAGGAAGCATTTCACTCTTTTATGTATGAAGACATTGAAGTTCAAAAAAGACAAATGACTTATGTACTCAGTAAGTTACTAAACTGGATTCAAACCCTGGTTAGTTTTGTTTAAGGTGTTATACCTTTAACGCTATATCACAATGAACGGTTTTTTCTTTTTTTAGTTTTTTTATCTATAAAATGGGAGTTTCATCATAATGACAATTGTACAGCACTTTTCAGTTTATGAAGGACTTCCACACATAGTATTATATTTAGCAATTTGATCTACTACTCTTTGGAAGATTTTCATTAGTTGTATGTTCTTTAATAAATGCAAATCATTGTTTTGTTTATAAATTCAGGTATCCTGGAATTCATCAGTGTGGCAGTGGGACTTGTCAGTATTAGAGGTGTGGACAGTGGTCTTTACCTTGGAATGAATGACAAAGGAGAACTATATGGATCAGTACGTATTTTTTTTAAATTACTGTAATTCATTAAATAATGACTATCCATTTTTTTAAGTAAAATAGCTACCAGTAATGCATATCAGAAGAAATATATAAATATACGTACTTAAGTAGAAATGAAAAATCTTTATCTTGATAAATTTCCATTTGTTTAGACTGTAGTATAGCATTAATCGGAGAAGGCAATGGCATCCCACTCCAGTACTTTTGCCTGGAAAATCCCATGGACGGAGGAGCCTGGTAGGCTGCAGTCCATGGGGTCGCTAGAGTCAGACACGACTGAGCGACTTCACTTTCACTTTTCACTTTCATGCATTGGAGAAGGAAATGGCAACCCACTCCAGTGTTCTTGCCTGGAGAATCCCAGGGACGGGGAAGCCTGGTGGGCTGCCGTCTCTGGGGTCGCACAGAGTTGGACACGACTGAAGTGATTTAGCAGCACAGCAGTAGCATAGCATTAATAACTCACTTCTACTTCTTAAACCCTAAACCTTTATTGCTTTTAGTTCACTAGTTCTTTCTGCCCATTATCCTGGGACCAGAGATAGGAAAATGAGAGCAGTTTCTTCTTGCCTTGTTAGATTCTTTACATTCATTTAATATAAATTTTCTCTACCCATTACTACCTTCGTAGGTAGGTAAGTATACATCACTGACTTGCTGACCTTTGCAATATAGGAAATGATTTAATGAAATCTTAGGATACTGTAAACAACAATAGACAATGGCAACACACTAGTTGGGCCATATCTGATGTCTTCATAATTATAGTAGCTGTGCTCTTGGAGTTGCATTGGGAAGTTTTTAAGCTCATCACTGGGGATAAGTGCACACATTTGTAAGTCTACCATAAATATTTTAAATATGGAAATACTTTAAAAATTTTAAACTTTTCAGGTTAATATTTCATCAGTGTAAGATTTTTTTCTTTTCTTTTTTAAACAACAAAACATCAACAACACAAGAATTAGAATAACAGGATAATATAAAGTTCAATCTGCAGTATGATGTAGATCTTTATCTTTCACTGGTAACATTATTTATTTGTTCACAGTTGCTTATAATTGATATAAGTTTAAGAAAATTGTTACAGTGTAAATGTGTGCCACTCCCTCCCATCATCTCACACGAAATTCCTTCTTAACGTCTCAATTTCTGTAGCTATTTCCAAAGAGAATTTAGCTTTTATGGTTTATCAGATGACACTATTGGGTACTTTTTTTTTTCTTAAAATCTCAACTGAGACCACAATGTACAGTTAGAATCTTTATATACACTGAGGAAAATGGGTTATCATATTTCAGTAAATGGTATTCCACTTAATATCTATCCTTTTAAAGGTAAAACTTGCCCTTCCTGGGCTTTCTGTCAGTTCAGAAGAAAGACAGAGAATGCATTTTGTAATCTCATAAGAGTAGAATCACAACTGAAAGAGAAAAACATGCACGTGGTGGCTCAGATGGCAAAGAATCTGCCTGCAATGCAGGAGACCTGGGCTCCATCCTTGGGCCAGGAAGATCTCCTGGAGAAGAGAATGGATAGCCACTCCAGTGTTCTTGCCTGGAGAATTCCATGGACACAGGAGCCTGCTGGGTTACAGTCCATGGGGTTGCAAAGAGTCAGACACAACTGAGCGACTAACACTTTCACTTCAGTCTTCCCTCTTCATGTATGTGTCAGATTTAAAAAAAAGCAACTGCAGTCAGTGTCTTGGGACAATATGCAGTCCATCTTGAAATGACAAGAAATTACCAGGCTTTTACTACATTTGGTGCATTTACCGAATAGCAATATCCAGACACAAGTTAATCATGGGTATTGTATAATTAAATAATTAACTCCTAAAGGGAGGATATATGATTTGGAGTGGTGATCTTGAATTAGGAATTTGAATGTTAGCAATGTTGAATTTAGCAATTTGAATGTTAGCAACATCTTGAAATGTTTCAAGATGATAGTAGAGATTTGCTGTGTAGAACTTTGGCATCTAATGATGGAACAAGATAAACTACAAGTCTGTTTGGTGGTTAAGGTATGGGAATTGAGATAAAATGAAGCATGGCCAAATTTAGAATATTTATTAAGTATTGGGTTGGTCAAAAAGTTCATTTGTGTTTTCTGTAACAGCTTATGGAAAAAACAAAATGAACTTTTTGGCCAACCCAATATTTGGAAATAAAATTGAAAATTGACATTCAACTTAAAGTTCTTTGAATTAAATAAACTGCTGGATGGAGTCACCTGGGAGAAAGAGTTCCAGGTAACATGAGAACTAAAACAGAACAAAGCAGAAACAGTTTATCCTTTTTCCTTCTTTGACAAGGATATAGTTATAGACAAAGAAATAAAAATATAAAAGTTGAGATTTTTCTAAGGAAACTTTCTTAAAAATATCATTTTTAATGGTAGCCATCTTCTCTCTTGTAGGAGAAACTGACTTCTGAATGCATCTTTAGGGAGCAATTTGAAGAGAACTGGTATAATACCTATTCATCGAACATATATAAACACGGAGACACTGGCCGCAGGTATTTTGTGGCACTTAACAAAGATGGAACTCCAAGAGATGGTGCCAGGTCCAAAAGACACCAGAAATTTACACATTTCCTGCCTAGACCAGTGGATCCAGAAAGAGTTCCTGAACTGTACAAGGACCTACTTATGTACAGTTGAAGGGGGTTGGTGTCTTTACTGAAGAACCAAACTACAACTATTATTTCTTGTTTCTGTTCTCATCATAAAATAGGAACCCAGGACAACATTCAGAATGTTATGGAGTCTGTTTTCCACTGGGATACTGACTTTGGAAAGAATATTGAGAACAAGAAACAAAAAATATTTTCACTTGAAGTAGGTCAAGATCTCTTTTTACAAGTGGATTTAGTTTCCTCGGGTACACGGCTCAGTCCTCACTCATAGATTGAAGCTGAAAATCTGTTCAACTGTGATCCTGGGAATTCAGCCTAGTTTGCTGCTGGTGCCTCACCTCTCTGGAGTATGTTTACTTTGAAGGTTACATTACACATAGATACTTCATGTTGAAGAGATGGATTGACATAGTTGGCCAAGATTATTGCTATATAAATTCTAAGAACCTTCTAGGATTTTGCAGGTGATGACATTATATGTAAAAAGTTAGGGTGAAACATGGACTAGGAAACAGGCCACAGCAAGATGGACTGTTTTTTTTTAAAGGATGGACCTATTTATACATTTTCAGTTGGCAAATATTTATTATATATATTTATTTATTAAAGAGTATATTTTTTACTGGTATATGAAGATAATACGAAGAGGAAAAAAAAAACAACCAAAATTTCTTTATCGTGCCATTCCTTTCTTGTGATGTCTTTGGCCGTCAAGAAGACTTCGTTATTGCTACACATTAAGCATAGAATAAGATCCTGAATTTCTTTTAAAAAATGAAGTATAGCACAGATTATATATTTTTTGCAATCAGTTGCCTTTGAAATGTAACATTGGTTTCTTTGGCCTAGAAAAATTCTGTATCAGTTTGTATTGAATTCAACACACATTCAAAAAGGGAATTAAACACTGATATTTTAATGTTTTGGTGTCATTCCTTTTGAGGTGAAGTTATTCTATGTATATAACATATTTTTATGGTGACATAATTCTAAGTTCCTGAGAAAAATGTTGTATTTAGCAAACTTCTAATGTTGAAAATTACTGGACATTATAAATCAGCTATGCTTACTTATTTTCTTGACTTAGTGTGGCAAAGCTCATTTCTTTTCATTCACTGTGATCATAGACGGGGCTTCCCTGGTGGCTCAGATGGTAAAGCATCTGCCTGCAATGTGGGAGACCCAGGCTCGATCCCTGGGTTGGGAAGATTCTCTGGAGAAGGAAATGGCAACCCACTCCAGTACTCTTGCCTGGAAAATCCCATGGACGGAGGAGCCTGGTAGGCCACAGTCCATGGGGTCATAAAGAGTCAGGCACGACTGAGCAGCTTCACTTTCACATGATCATAGAAAGAATGAGTCTTAGTGGAACCACGGTTAATAATAAGGGCTCCATCTACCTATCTGAGTGTGCCATCTTTTCCATTATATCTCCTAATTTGTCATTTTGCAATAGTCATTAAGCCTACTATATACAGAAGGAAGTGGAGTCACTCAGTCGTGTCCAACTCTTTGCGACCCCATGGACTGTAGCCTATAAGGTTCCTCTGTCCATGGAATTTTCCAGGCAAGAGTACTGGAGTGGGTTGCAAGATACTGTTAAAAACTAAGGAAAATACAGTAATCAAGACAGAAGTGGGTCCTGCTTCATGAAGCTTGTCATCTAGTAGGGGAAACTGACACAATAATGGTGAATTGTGATGTACTCTATGAAAAAAACAAGGTTCAGACAGAAAAAAAGAGAGGATAAGTTTAGATAGGATGGGTCAGAGGCTTCTCTAAAGAGCTGACATTTCTTAAAGGATAAGGCTAAGATGGGGCTTCCCTGGTGGTTCAAATGGTAAAGAATCTGCCTGCAGTGCAGGAGACCTGGGTTTGATTCCTGGGTCAGGAAGATCCCTTGGAGAAGGGAATAGCTACCCATTCCAGTAATCTTGCCTGGAGAATCCCATGGACAGAGAAGCCTGGCAAGTTACAGTCCGTGGAATTGCAGTCAGATATAACTGAGTGACTCACACTTTCACTACATTACTTTCAAGAGAAGATTAAAAGCCGTGATGGAAGAGGAAATAGTGAGTTTGGAGTCCTTTAAGCAAGAAGGAACTTTGTGGCTGCTGCTGAGTAACCAACTGGGAGAGTGGCACACACAAACTTATAAAACCACACAGATACAGTCCTGTAGTTTTTATTTGCTCCTACCCAGCTGTTGTCAGTGTTGCCACCCTCTCACATGGCAGTCATCACTGGGGATGGGGTAATAATCACGGAAACAGCTCCCACCAGTTAGAACACAGAAGCCTTGTAAAACAGACTGCTGGGCTCCAACCCCACCGTTTCTGATGCATGTGTCTGAAAGGGATCCTAAAAACATGCATTTTAAACAGGGTCCCAGGAAACATTGATGCAGTTGGTCCAGAAACCCATACTTTAAAAACCACTAGCCTAGACCAGGGTTTTTCAAACTTTAGTGTACATGCAAAAACACCTGAGTTAAAGGTGTTAACACCTTTTGTTAAAGGACAGATCTGTTAAACTAGGTCTGGGTTAGGGGATGGAGAGCTGAATTGTATTTCTAACAATATCCCAGCTGATGCTCAATATGGTTATACCACATATCACGCTTTGAATGCAAGACTGACTGTTGCTTTAGTGTTCTCTAGAGTTATTCCTATTGGTTCATCCTCTCATGACTTGAATACATTAATGGTGGTGTGTGGCGTGATGGTAGGAAGTTCCTCACATACCTTTAATAAAGCTATATAGGAATGTGTGTGTGTGTGTGGCTGGAGGAGTAATGTGTGCACTTGTGTGCGTACAGTGTAAGAGGCAGCAATATAGCTTAAAATCTATTGCTTTCATAAATGTAAAAAATGATGGTTTAGCAGTAATATTTTCATAATAGTCATAATAAAACAATTCCCATTTATTTTTATTTGTCAGTAAAAGTAATAAACTAATTTTGGTTTACTGCTGTACATCTATATTGAATGCATGTGATCCAAAGCAAGCATTATGCAAGTATTTCAAATCATTAAAACAATGCCGGTGTCTAAACTTACAGCTGTGGAGGAAGTCTTATAAATTTAGAGAGAATCCATTGATCAAAGATGGCCCACAATGAATATCCTTACTCAATCAAAATTTCTTCTTTTTTTAGATATAACAAGAATATAAGTTTAACTTTTTTATGGTGGTAACTACCTGTAGAAATTTGGGATATGAATTATGATTGAAGCAATGATTTTACAAACCTTCAGATAACTAAAAAGTCACTATATCTTGCATTCTAATTCTACTTATATATTGGCATGTCTTCCTATGTCAGAAAAACAATTTGTATTTACTGAATTTACACTACTTGAAGAAGTGATCTATTTGATATCTTAATAGGTTTCACTTGATTTCACCTGATATTCCTAAATGGAAGTAGAGTGTGAGCATATTAATTCATACATGGAAGGATAAGAATAATTTGGTTTGTTATCAAGTTAATATTTTGAAAATAATTTTATTCTCAGGATGCTTGGGGAAAATTTTGCCCATTAGTCATCCTCTTGCTTCTTTATTTTAAATGTTTTATTGTGTGTGTGTGCTCGCGCTAGTCACTCAGTCATGTCTGACCCTTTGTGACCCCATGGACTGTAGTCCACCAGGCTCCTTTATCCGTTGAATGAGCCAGGCAGCAATATTGGAGTGAACACTGGAAGAATACATTTCCTGCTCCAAAATGTTCTATTAGAAGTCACTTACTAATTTCCATTTTCCATTCTTTCTTGCTTGAAATGTTAATTATCATTTGCAAAATTTACCTGCAGTAATGATAAAAGAACATATGTAAATCAACTTTCATTAACATCTACTTGCTAAAATAGAACAGATTGATCTCTTTCCTACTTGAGTATTCCCCACAGGTCCCAGCCATTGCCCTGCATGACTAGATATAACTAATACTTGGAGACCAAGCTTCTTCTCTTTAAGAACAGTGTTTCTTAGAAGAAGCAGTGTAGGCCCCTTGCCGTGGGATGGCTTCCAGTTGAGCAGCACACTTCTGTGAAGGGCAGTACTTTATTCTGATGCTACCACTTCCATTTAACAGTGGAGATCTCACTTGCCCATCATTCCTGGAGAGTGTGTGGGAATCAGATATAATCGAATTCATGGTGGTGACAAAAGGGCTTGCTATTTTCTCTTTGGGTTGCTCTGTTTTAATGCTGCTGCTGCTAAGTCACTTCAGTTGTGTCCGACTCTGTGCAACCCCATAGATGGCAGCCCACCAGGCTCCCCTGCCCCTGGGATTCTCCAGGCAAGAACACTGGAGTGGGTTGCCATTTCCTTCTCCAGTGCATGAAATTGAAAAGTGAAAGTGAAGCTGCTCAGCTGTGTCCGACTCTTAGCGACCCCGTGGACCACAGCCTACCAGGCTCCTCCGTCCATGGGATTCTCCAGGCAAGAGTACTGGAGTGAGGTGTCATTGCCTTTTCCGTCTGTTTTAATGATGGACCAGTAAGTGGCTGGCAACTGATCTGTACTCAGAAATGAAAACACTATTTGACAGACATTACACATTTGTCATTTCCTTGGGGCATGCCAATAATTCCATGCCATCAGATCACTGGAGAGTCCACTGGAGAGTCATGTCTGGGTTATATAGGATGAGAGGTTAGAGAGTTGCCTGTGTAATCTTTAAGAAACTTGCCTTTCAGGAGGCCATGTGATCTGTTACGATACTGCAGCATCATATCCCACTGTGTCAGTATCCATACCTTTCTTAGCATCCTGTTTAGTGATGTGGGTTTCAAGGACAAACATTGTGTTCTGTTCAGCACATAATTAATTTTTTTCAAAACAACAACATTCCCAGAAAAGTTACTGCTTTGGCAAATGGTCTTTGAATTTAGTTTTTCTGTTAAATTGTTTTACCATTTTTAGTCATAAACTGATAAGGAAAGGAAGAGCCTCAAATACAGTTATTTCTCACTGTTATCCAGTATGCCATCTATAAAATGAATACATTTTCTATTTGAATAAAATGAAGACACCTGTTTAAAATTTACCATATGAGATGATAAAACAGTGTTGAAGAATTTATGGTATAGTAGGATGATAAAGGTATAATTTTGGCCAAATGAAGCAAATTATATTGATGATTAAAATGAACAGGGATCTAAAAGAATGCATTTGCTACATCAGTGACCACAGATTACTAAAAGGTTGATTCAATGTCCATCTCTATTTTGGACCAGTCAAACCAGGGTACAAGGGGTAAGTGGTATATGGGATTAGTCCCAATTTCTCCAACACCCTATATAGTCCCACTTTCTCTAATATCCTATATAATTTGGTATAGACCTACTGCACTTCCATATGATTCCACATTTGCAACAGTGTTGTTCCAGAGGTTCTCATTTGGCAGGTCCAATTTTAGGGACCCTACTCTTTAACCTTTTGAAAGCTCTTTCCATCCCTAGAACTTAATAAATCTCTTGCAATTACACACTCAGGGAGAGGAAATACCACTCCAGGAAAACTTTTCTGGCCTCCTGTGTCCAGCTGGGCTTCCCAGGTGGCTCAGTGGGTAAAGATCTGCCTACAACACAGGAGACGCAGGCAGTTGTGGGTTCAATCCCTGGGTTGGGAATATCCCCTGGAGGAGAATATAGCAACCCACTTCAGTATTCTTGCCTGGACAACTCCATGTAGAGAGGAGCCTGATGAGCTACAGTCCATGGGGTCGCAAAGAGTCGGACAAGACTGAAGCAACTGAGCATACACGCTGTGTCCAGCCATTACACAACTCAGCAGCCTCAGCTACTTCTCCTCTCTACCCTTCAATAGTCAAAACAATTTCTCTCCTTGCATTCAAATTTCCAGAATTAATGTTATCTTTGATCCTGTATCTAAAAGTACCTGAGATTCTTGAATATTATCCTTTGTTCAAAATAAGTCACAGAGTTTAAAGTCTCTCCAGGTCGATCTAATGTTTTAATGGACTTGACGTTAAGGACTTTGGAGCAATTTGTCCTTCCCTTTGAGAAACTGGGCCTGATCTCCAGACTTTAGTGCCAGGGTTCTTAAATTAAGAAAGATCAGAAGAAATCAAAGGAGATGCTTTGGAAAGTGTCCTTTGTTTCTCATGTGCTGGGAGCTTATCCTCAGGATTTACGAAGTCCTTGTCTCAGTGTTCCCTCTCTTGGCTGGGCTCCCAGTGATCGTGAAGTGGCTTGTTGCTATCTGTGCAGAGGGTTTGCCAAGGTTGTTGCCATGGCTGCCGTGCCCGTAAGTTTAGCTGATTCTTCTGTCCTATTGATCTCCTGAGTCTTAGCAACTTGCCAGCGTTTCTCTTGTGAACTGGGGGATGTGATTCCAAATCTAATGGCCCTTTCTCTTAGCTCACAGGGAAATTGTTGTGTAGACAGTGGGCCCAATGAAAATTCATATCTTTTCATTAGACCATTCTCCAGAAATTTCCCATGAAATTCATGCTTCCATAAAAAGCTTTTGGGAATTAGGAATATAATCTGGGACAGACTCAAGATGCCTGTTTCTTTGCATTTTGGCATAAAGATAATCATCTGGACTTTTAGGTTCACCTGTCCTCTTGGTCAGGATAGTCCCTATTTGAAGTTCTTTCTTTTTAGTCTCCTTGATCCCTTCCTTATCAGTTTTGCACGGCGAGATTACTCTATTATTCCTTGCAAATCACCTCATCTTGGTTTCCAAGCCTTCCCTACCCACAGAAACAAAGCACTAATTTCAAAGGGTTGTCCACCTTTTCCTCTCACATAGTATATTCACCACCTCTTGAATTGTGGTAAAATGTGCGTAACACTAAATTTACCTTTTTGAAAGTTAAAAAATGCACAATTCCATGACATTAAGTACGTTCGTATTGTTTGTGCAACCATCCCCACCATTCAACTCCAGAATCCAGCTGAAACTCTGATTCATTGAACACTAACTCCCCATTCTCTTCTCTTAGCCTCTGGCAACTACCATTTACTTTCTGCTTTTATGAACTCAACTGCTCTAAGAACCTCATATAAGTGGAACCATATATTATTCATCCTTTTGTAACTGGTTTATTTTACTTAACATAATGTTTTCAAGGTTCATCTATGTTGTACCAGGTGCCAGATTTTTAAGGCTGAATAATAATTAATTGTATGTATATATCATATTTAGTTTACACATTCTTCTGATCATAGACACTTGGATTGTTTCCACCCTTTGTCTATCTTGCAAAACTGCTATGAATGTGGGTGTACAAATATTTATTCAAGCCCTACTTTCATATATTGATCATCCTTTAAACAATCTTTGCAAGTGTTCTTTAAAAATTTTTATTGCAGTATAATTTATATAAAATAATTCCATGAATTATTTTATGTTTTATGGCTTTTGACATATATATACACCTGTGTGACCCCCACTACACTCATGATATGGAATATTTTCATCAGGCCAGAGTGTTTCTTGTTGCCCATTTGCTCAAGGAAGCCACTGATTTGCTTACTGTCACTACAGATTAGCTTTCATTTTCTAGAATTTACCATTGATGGTATCACTGATGGAGACATTCACTGTGAACTCTTAAATGTTTTTGAGATTTACCCACATTGTATCTATCATACGCATCTTTCTCCTTATTGCCGAGTAGTAATTCATTGCAAGGCTATAACATAGTTTTGTTTTTCTATTTGAGAGGTGATGGACATCTTGTTGTTTCCAGGGCTATAATGAATAAAACTGGTATAAACATATATTTTTCATTCTCTGGGATAAATGTCTAGAGTGAAATTGCTGATTTATATTTTTAATACAAAGCCAATCAGTGACCCAAAGTGACTGTACAATATTACTTTTAAAAGAGCGTCATGTAGGAGTTCCAGAAGTTCCAGAAGTTTAAGTTTCTTCATTCGGGTTTTTCCATAACCTTATGGAATACATGCTCATTCGCAGTTGGTCTGATTAGTCTTCCAAGTTTTAGAAATTTCAGTGATATATCAGGTTTTCAATTTGCAGATTATTTGCATCTAAATGCACTTTAATTTCATAGTAACTTATGACATGGGCCATATTTTCAGCTCATTTGTCATCTATGTATCTTTTTCAGTAAAGCAATAGTTCAAACGTTTTGCCCAAACTTATTGTTATTTATATTATTATTGAGTTGTAAGAGTTCCTTATATCTTCTAGCTACAAGTCCTTTTTCAATATATATTTTGCAAATATTTTCTCTCAGCCTGCGGTTTACCTTTTCTTTCATTACCAGGGTCTTTTCATGAGCAAAGGTTTTAAATTTTAATGACATTAAATTTATGAAAAATTTTTTGTTCATGCTGTTTATTTATTTTTTGTTCATGCTGTTTAGTAGCAAAGAAATCTGTCAGACTCAAAGTTACTAAAGATTTCTCCTGCGTTCTTCTTTAAATTTTTCATAGCTTAAACTCTTACATTTAGAGCTATGATCCATTTTGAGATTATTTTAGCCTGTGAAATTTTTAGAATTTTATTCATTTTGTTTGATGAAAGACTATCTAATTCTTCAAGAATATAAAAACAGACGTGTTTTGCTGCGAACACTTTGTAGAGACGAAGTGGAAGTGGAAGTTTAATGAAATAAAGAAAAAAAAAGAATAAATCAGTTCAGTGATGGAAGGGTAAAGTATCCAAGAATCAGACATTCTGTGGAGGGTTACTTTCCTTCCATTAAGAGGCCCATAAAAAGGCACCAACTGATATCCATTGGAGGAGTCAGCAGAAGCCATGTTTTCCCCACCCAGGTCATAGGTTTTTGCTGCTAGATCCTCACTGTCTCCCTTCCTTTTGGCCTGAGATGGCACGGCAGAACAGGGGCCTTGAAGGAGCCCAACGTGAGTCCTCATTTACAGAACCCCATCATCCTAACCCTCGGCTCTTCGTCCTCCTCATCTTCGGCATCACGTCATCGTCGTAAAGTCGTCATAAAGCAAATCTGAGCCGCTGTCCCTGCAAGGCCCGCTAGTGCTAGTGCAGCGTCCTGTCAGGGCCGCGAGGACCTTCACTCCATCCTCTTCTGCTTCCGCTTTAGTGGCTGAAACCTGCTTCCTAACGATTTCAGCATATTCTTTGTCTTCTCCTTTACTGTCCTCCCTTTCTTGGACAGAACCGAAGCATCCACCTTGGTTGTGGAGAAAGTGTCGGGCTCATGAAGCAACTGGGACTACGCTTAACAGGACAGTCCTGAGAGTTTGAGGGCAGTTCTCCACTCCAGGGGGCCATCTACAGGCGGATGAAGAGGTGAAAAGTATCCATCTCCATCCTCTTAAATGTTGCGATGCCTCACTTTGGTCAAGAACCTGAAGGTAGGTGGTGACTGTGGTTAGTCACTGGGAAGCTTACTGTGCGCCTTGAAGTAGCCGTCTTCAGAGGGAGTGTGAGGCTGTCGGAGGAGGGCAACCTCCCAGGTGTAGAGGTCAGATTCACTCCTCGGGGTGATGTGGCACCTTCCTCAGCTTTCTCCTGTGGGGATTTCCGCTCGAGCCGCAGGGCCTTCTGGCAATGGGTCATCACGGCGGCGGCGGCAGCGCCGGGCGCCCGGTCCTCACTCCCCGGCCAGGCAGATCAGGAGCCTCTGGACCGTGAGCCAGGCCACTCTGGGATCCTGTCTTCACAGCCCCACGGCCCGCACCAGGCCCCAGAGGCCTCTGGGTCGGCCGGTAGGGCCGCAGGCCCGGTGGAGGGAAGGGTGGAGAGAATTCGAGAAATTCCCTGGGGGTCCGGGTTTCCCCCCTACCCCCACCCCGGAAGGGGCCTCAGCTTGGGGGTCGCGAGAGAGTTGGCGCAAGCGGAGGAAGGCGGCGGAAGGCCAGTGAGGAAACGCCAGAATTTGATACATATCAAATACATTTTGTGTACATTTCAGGTAAAGAAAGATACTTGAGAACTTATTTACTTGCTACTTAACTTAGCATAAACTGAGAGTATTAATCCCAGGAATAAGTTTCAGATACAGATTTAACGACAGTGCATTGTGTAGATTCATAAAAATGTCCTGAGATTGTACCATGCTCTGGGGCAGCGGTCCCCAACCTTTTTGGCATCAGAGACTGGTTTCATCGAAGAAAGATTTTTCTGTCGTGGAGGGTGGGGGATGATTAGGGGATAATTCAAATAGGGTAAATTTTTTGTGTGCACTTTATTTCTATTATTACATCAGTTCCACCTCAGGTCATCAGGAGGGAGGTTGGGGACTGCAGCGCTGGGTCTCCCACTCTATGCCTGAGATTCATTCAGAAAATGTAATTCAGGTGGGTTCTTTAGACTGAGATGGAGTTTTTATTAGAGAATAGGATGTTTGTTAGGCATTGTTTGCAACCCCCCTGGACTGTAATTCACAAGGCTCCTCTGTCCATGGGATTTCCTAGGCAAGCATACTGGAGTGGGTTGCAATTTTCTTCTCCAGGGGATCTTCCGGTACCAGGGATTGAACTTGTCTCCTGCATTAGCAGGAGGATTCTTTACTGCTGAGCCCCCAGGGAAGTAACAATGCAAACTCTCAATGATGCTGTGAGAAACAAACAGGTAGTAATGTGTCCTCTGGCCGCCAAGAAATCTTTAATCTGTACAAATTCCAGGGGAAATTTTTTAAACTAAAACCCTCACCAAACAAACTGTAAATGACAAGCAACATTTTAATTTCATCTAATATTATTAACTTTAACATTTCTCAATGAATACTTACCATGTGTTCTTAGTTCTTAAAACACCACAGTTGCCCTTGGGTAAAACAAATGTGGGAACAAAAGGCAAAGGAATAAGACTGGGCAGGAGATGTTGAGAATAAGTCTGAGCAGAAGTGTTGTCAGACTTGGCTGTTTTGTTTGAGTGCTGAAGCTAAAATGGCCTGACTCACTGTTGTGGGTTCGCTGATGCTTTATGCTCATGCTTGGATCTGTTGCTGGATGGCGGTCACCACAGGAAGTGGGGCTGTTTGTTTCTGAAAGGGCTGACAACACCTAGGCAGCTGGAGCCATAAATTCTTCCTTACAGAGGCCTGTCGAGGATTAATCTGCATTGTCCATCACGGCCTACTTGTTGCTCAAATCCACATTTTCATGGAAGTGATATGACTGGTGTATATCCATGTCATTGGACTACCTTACGCCTGCTGTGCTGTGTGTGGGTTCCTATGCAGGTAAAACAAACTCTTGGTTAGTGATGCTGGCTGAGACTCTGAGGGCAGGAAAGGCAAGCTATACCAAAAAAAGGTCTGTTCCTATCTGAATCAATCACAGGTCTTTTAAAGGTGGAAGGGGCTCACTATGGGCAAATTGCCATCAAATGGACAGATGGTCTCCTTAAGGAATGGTGCCATGATATGGGCTTTGTTAGTCTTTGTTGCTTGCAGATTGGACATTTACAGATAGCAGTAGCTTGATTCATTATGGAAAGTGGGAGCCCCTGCTTCTGGGTGACACCTAACCTCTGTCTCTGTCACCAGCACCACTTCCTAATTAATATGTTAATACGTGTTAATACGCTAGGACACCAGCGAGAGCTTGCTGTCACCAGTTGACTGTTATTCTATCTACTTCATTGTTTAATGCCACTTCCATGCTGGGAACTCTTGGATTTATTTTTTCCATATGCCTTATTTTTGAAACTCTTGGACTGATGTTAACTTTTAATACCAAGATTTTCTCATTTTATATGCACTCCCATTTACCATACACTATATTTCTTTCTGCCAGATGTGTTTTTGATCTTCCAATCATTTTTCTTCTATGATTTTGATCAGCTAGCCAGACTACCTGTGAGTCCTAATCTCTGCAAACTTCTTTTGCCTAATGTTGTAGTCTCTGAAAACTTCTTTTGTCATAGTCAGAAGGTGACCAGAGATGCACTGTCTCAAACTCTGCCAATTGGGAGAACCTCCCCTGAATTCGGCTATAGTAGCTTGCATCCATACTCTGAGCTGACCCATCTTGTAAACCAAGCTTGGGCATTTTCATCCTCAATCAGCTCGTCCTCAGAGATCCCCTTTCTGGGCCATGAGATTATGCTGAGGAAGCAGTGCTATTGCAACAGTGGTGGATGACCAGAGTCTGGGCTATTTGAGTTTATGGCGAAGTGGGGATTTGGCTCATGAATTCTTATGTCCCACGGTTAGGCTTTGTACCATGCCAAGAATGGCATTTCAGAGGACATGTATCTATTGCAAATTGTGTGACCTTGCTCCAGTATTTCAGGGGGCAGTGCTATAATTTTCCCACTTGGCCTTCTCCTAGATTTCATATGGTGTTTTCCCCCAGCACTGATATCTTTAATAAAAGAGGGGCTCTTGGTTCAAGGGGCCAGGTACAGCTTGGACCTAACTATAGGCATTCCTGCTTAGTTGGTCATATTCTTAGTTGCTCTGTGGCATCTATGATTTGATTTGATTTGAACTCTGTTACTTTTTAACAGCATTTTTGAAGAGCTGTGAACCAGGGTCAGAATGAAATGCCTTCATAGTGCAGCATCTCCAGCTGAACTGTCATGGGAGACACCTGAAATGGATTCTAGAAAGGATTGTTTCTACTCTGTGGTTCCTGAGGTTGCTCTCTATTGCTCTCAGTAAATTAGAAATGGTTCTATCCATAATGAACATCCTGATGGGGTGGGTGTTTAAGAGGATTGGAGTAGAAAGAAGGATATAAAAGAGAGAGTAAAGAGGTGGCAGAAAGTCCTCTGATAAGCTGTTTGCTCAAGCATGCAAATGATGATGTTTCTTTTGTATTTTCACTTCTAAGAGAGGTAAGGCTGCGTCCATGTCTTCTGGTTTATTAACACATTAATAAATGTAAAGTAAAAATATAGAAATGGTGAAACATAGATGCCTTTCCTTGTAAGATGAGGAAAATATGTACTATAGGTAGTATGTAGTACTTTATGTTCTATTTATTTAATCTAAGTAAAAACATTAGAATTTTTAGAGCTTAAAGATAGCTTTCATCTAGGTCAATCTCTCCTTTTTATAAATGAGGAAAATCTTTTATCTTATTGACTCTTTTCAGTAAAGTCATGAAACATTTCATTGTTCGTAAGTTGGTAAATGTATCCATATGCTTTCATAAGGTTCTTTTGTGATTTTGGCCAGCAATGATGAAATTAGTATGTTTTGATCTTTGTGCAAGTTGTTCAGAAGGAACTTAAAAGAAGTATTTAGGAAAATCCAAGTGCTGAAACATTTAAGATATGCTTTATGGTCTCAGTTTTGTGTGATTGTCAGCCAGGAAGTTTTCTGATTAAGACGGCTTGCCAATATCCTGCCAGATACATTATTTATTACACTAATGGGGATTTCCTATTTGAGACGTTAAAGACAAAATGCTACTAATATTATTTCCCTTAAAATAATTAACATATATCAATTGATGCAGGCTAATAAATTAAAATGAAGAACAAGACAGTGGTCCAAAAAGACATAAGTATTTTTTAGTATATACATACTGAAATAAACTATATTTCTTTGGATTAGAGATTTTTCATTCATTATTAATAGTGAAAATTGAAGCTGGATACTAATGAATTGTGTTTTTTTTTGGATATAAATCTTTTTAAGAATAAAATAACTTTCAGTGAAGACTAAATTATGTTGGATTAAAATGGCATTAGGATTCAGAAATTATGTGTACAGATTTTAGAATTTTGAGGGGCTCAGCAGTAAAGAATCTGCCTTCCAAGCAGGAGATGCAGGTTCTTTGCCTAGATCAGGAAGATCCCCTGGAGAAGGAAATGGCAACCCACTCTAGTATTCTTACCTGGGAAATCCCACAGACAGGGGAGCCTGGTGGTCTACAGTCTATGTGGTAACAAAAAAGTTGAACACGACTTAGCGACTAAACAAGTTCCCCCAAAACTATAAAGAAACGTCTACATACTCATGTGTGTGTGTGTTCTTAACAGTAGTACCTAAAAAAGGAGATGGGTTCCAAGCATTGAGTAAAGAATAAATACATGTAGTAAATTAGCATTCTAAATTACACCTCATTTTCGTCAGACAGCAAAAACATGAAACAAATTTTAATAACTACACATTTGTAATTTGTTTGTAAAATTAAAATACATTTAAAAATTACAGTTTGGAATAACTGCTATGAAGGAAAAGAACAAGGTGCTGTATGAAAGACCAGGGGGCATTTTCTTTAGTTGAGACAATCATAAAAGAGCTTCTGAAGGGTAAATAATTAGGTGGACAGAGAATTTGTGTGTGGGAGGAAGGGTGTGTGTGGACAGCAATCCATGAAAAAGACCTTGTAACTGGGGGTGTGAGATGTTTAAGAAACTAAAAGGCCATGATGACCAGAGTGCAGTTAGTAAATACAGGTTAGCATGAGATGAGATCGAAGAGGTTGGCATGGTTGGGCCATACTGAGTTGTTTGAACTGTATTTTAGTGAAATGTAGGAGACGGTCATAAAAGGATTTTAAATAGGAGAGTGACACCATTTCATCTATATCTTTAAAAGACCCTGTGGGCTAAAATATGGGCATTGCATTGGATTGGATCGGGGTAAGAGAGGAGGAAGGTTAACTTAAGGAGACAGTTGCATTAGTCCAGGTGTGAGCTGGCATACCTTGGACTGAGGTGTTGGCAGTGCAAATGGAGAGTGATGGATGGATTCAGGGTGTTTTGAGGGTACGTATCAGTCAGGCTCAGTAATATACTGAATGTGGAGATGAGGAGGTGAGAGAGACATATGTCAAAATATGCCCAGATTTGAGGCTTAAACAAATGGATAGGGGGAGGTGAGTGTCATTTATTGAAATCATGTAAGTCTGGAGGAGTAACAGTTTTCAGAGAAAATAAAAAGCTCAAGTCATGTTAGTGTGAGATAAGAGATCAACAGAAAGTTGTGTACTGACAGACACTGGTCTACTAGTGACTGTCTCCTATGGATTGAGTGCATTTTTCCTGAATTGAAAGGTATGCCTTTGGAGTATTCCTTTGAGGTCATCCATGATTTTGGATTGCTATGGAAACAAAGAGTCTGCTTATGTCCACTGGGTTCCAATAAAAAATGGACAAGTAAATGATCTTCTTGCTGCTATTCTCTTACCTTCTGAAATTGCTGCTATCAAAATTGAGTCTCACACTTAAAAGATTAAACCTGAGTCTCAGGGAAACA
Organism: Bos indicus x Bos taurus; assembly: GCF_003369695.1. NCBI lineage: Eukaryota > Metazoa > Chordata > Mammalia > Artiodactyla > Bovidae > Bos > Bos indicus x Bos taurus. Next base: position 20,198,918 of record NC_040102.1, read on the forward strand.
CCCTGACTGACTTTTATGCAAAGGCAGCAGCAACAGAGTCTATAAAGGATATGAGACATGAGGATAAAGTCCAGTCTACTTGTGCATAAAATGACCCCCTGTTACCAAACTTTTGCCATCTTGGTGTCCTTGGGATATGGCAGCATCCTGTTCTGGATCAGAGAAATCACAATGGACAAATGCAGGTTGTAAATTCAATGAACTGTCAGGGTTACAGGAAACCCAGGATGTCTGCTTGGTTCTTCCTGGCTCCCTGGCAAAACCCGTCTTTCATTCCTTTACCCACCACGGTACAGTTAAGATAACTCAAATTAAGAATAAGTATCTGTAGAGACTCTGTAACATTGTGAAGACAATTTACCATAATCCTGGGAAAACTACTTTTTTTTTCCTGAAGCCTCAAACCCTTTTTTCTCTCAACCCTTTGAGCATCTGCATCTGGACTTTATTCAACTGCCACCTCATATGGGTTATCTTACAGTCTTGTTACTGTATGTATGTTTTATGGGTGAGCTGAAGCCTTCCCTTGCCACAAGAATGATGCCTTCACAGTGGCAAGGGAACTGTTAGAAACATATTTTCCACTTGAGGTATACCTTTCACGATCACCAGTGATTGGGCTTCCCATTTCACTAGGCAAAGCATACAAGCCTTCACAAAAGCCTCACAAACTTCTTAGAATTATCACTGTTCCTGTCACCCTCATTAGGCGAGGCAGAAGGAACTAATGAGATCCTCACACTCAAGGTCTCTTGTTGACTGTTCACAGCACCCATTTCAGGAAATATGCACTCAATCCACAGGAGATAGTCACTGGTAGACTAGGCACTGTCTACCTTTCTGCTGATAGAGACATACAACTTTCTGCTGATCTCTTGTTATCCTATACTAATATGACCAGCTACTTAAGTCTTTAATGTCCTGCTAAAACCCACTGTAGACAGGTTAAAGAAACTTTCCTAGATTCTAATTAAAAGGATCCTATTGGTCACAGTCTGGAACCTACTGACTGGGTGTTCTGGAAACATCACAAGAGGAATATAGCTTTTGAATCTTGTTGCAAAAGCTCTTACTACATACTCCTGACCCCGATACTGCTGCAAAACTAGAAAGCATTGTACAATGGACACACATCTCACAGCTACAGAAAGCTCCACCTGACATCTGGTTTGGTTTAAATTCTGGAAGTCTCCAAATCAAATTGATGGAGAAGAGAAGTAGCTGTCGCAAAAGCAGACTGCTTCCACCTAAGACACTGAATTGAGACTACATACTCTTTATTCTTTCCTTTAACTTGGCCTTGAAAGATAGCACCATCATCCATATCTCCCAGGACATTGCTAAGAAGGGTAACCTCTTAGACTACTGGACTTACCAAAAACTTTGAGCAGGCTAGGATACTAAGTGAAAGTTGCTTAGTCATGTCCAACTATTTGGGACCCCATGGACTGTACAGTCCATGGAATTCTCCAGGCCAGAATACTGGAGTGGGTAGCCGTTCCCTTCTCCAGGGATCTTCCCAACCCAGGGATCAGACCCAGGTCTTCCACATTGCAGGCGGATTCTTTACCAGTTGAGCCGCAAGGGAAGCCCTAGGATACTGACACCTTTAGGATACTAAAGGTCCCCTGTAATCAATTTTTATTCTATTTCCAATCATCGTAAACTACAATCAACCACCCTTAGAGGTCATTTACAGTCCGACTCTCACAGCCAGAACATCCAATGCCTTGTTTTACTGATTATAACTGTATTGCCCAGTTACACACAAATCCATATGCAAATCATTTGCACCCCCATGTTCTTGGGAGTGTTTAGTGGCTAAGTCATGTCCACTTCTTTGCCACCCCGTGGACTGCAGCATGCTAGGCTTCGCTGTCCTTCACTAGCTCCCAGAGTTTGCTCAAATTCATGTCCATTGAGTTGGTGATGCCATCCAACCATCTCATCCTCTGTCGTCCCCTTCTCCCACCCTCAATCTTTCCCAGCATCAAGGTCTTTTCCAGTGAGTTGGCTCCTCATGTCAAATGGTCAAAGTATTGGAGCTTAAGCTTCACATCAGGCCTTCCAATCAATATTCAGGATTGATTTCCTTTAGGATTGATTGGTTTGATCTCCTTGCTATCCGTGGGACTCTCAAGAGTCTTCTCCAGCACCAAATTCAAAAGCATCAATTCTTTGTCTGTCAGCCTTTATGGTCCAACACTCACATCTGTGCATGAGAACTGGAAAAACCATATCTTTCACTATATGGATGTTTGTCAGCAAAGTGATGTCTCTGCTTTTTAATATACTGTCTAGGTTTGTCATAGCTATTCTTCCGAGGAGCAGGCATCTTTTAATTTCATTGATGCAGTCACCATCCACAGTGATTTTGGAGCCCCCCAAAATAAACTCTGTCACTGTTTCCAAATTTTCCCCATCTGTCTGACATGCAGTGATGGGACTGAAAAGTGATGCTTTTTCATTCTCCTCTTTCACCCTCATCAAGAGGCTCTTTAGTTCCTCTTCACTTTCTGCCATTATAGAGTGATATCAGCTGCATATCTGACATTGTTGATATTTCTCCCAGCAGTCTTGATTCAAGCTTGTAATTCACACAGCCTGGCATTTTGCACAATGTAGTCTGCATAGAAGTTAAATAAGCAGGGTGACAATATACAGCCTTTTCATACTCCTTTCCTAATTTTGAACCACTTTGTTGTTCCCTGTAAGGTTCTAACTGTTGCTTCTTGACCTATACGCAGGTTTCTTAGGAGACAGCTAAGGTGGTCTGGTATTCCCATCTCTTTAAGAATTTTCCACAGTTTGTTTTGATACACACAGTCAAAGGCTTTATCATAGTCAATGAAACAGAAGTAGATGTTTTTCTGGAATTCTGTTGCTTTCTCTATGACCCAACAAATGTTGGCAATTTGATCTCTCATTCCTCTGCCTTTTCTAAACCTGACTGGTTCATCTGGAAGTTCTTGGTTCATGTATTGCTGAAGCCTACCTTGAAGGATTTTGAGCATTACCTTGCTAGCCTGTGAAATGAGAGCAATTGAACATTCTTTGGCATTGCCCTTCTTTGAGATTGGAATGAAAAAACTGATCTTTTCCAGTCCTGTGGCTACTGCTGAGTTTTCCAAATTTGCTGACATGTTGAGTGCAGCACTTTCACAGCATCATCTTTTAGGATTCGAAATGGCTCAGCTGGGACTCCATCACCTACAGTAGCTTTGTTCATAGTGATGCTTCCTAAGGTCTACTTGACTTCATACTCCAGTATGTCTGGCTCTAGGTGAGTGGCCACACCATTGTGGCTATCTGGGTCATTAAGACCTTTTTTGTATAGTTCTTCTGTGTATTCTTATCACCGCTTCTTAATCTCTTCTGCTTCTGTTAGGTCCATACCATTTCTGTCCTTTATTGTGCCTGTCTTTGCATGAAATGTTCTAGGGATAATCTAAATCAGATCTGTCCCTCATCACAAAAAGATCTCACCAGCAGATTCATCTATGCCAATAACTTAAGACAGCTTTTTATTTCAAGATAGGAGATTTACTTCCCAAATGCACTGAAAACCTAACTGATCCCTGGCTTGAGTGGGCACATGCAACAATCCCTGAAGTAAATTCATTACCAGTGCTGCTTCAGCAGAATGGTTTGTGCCCTGACAGGATTTACCTTTGTGATGGATGTCATTCTCCTTGAGCCTTTGAAGGTCTGTATAGCTGGAACAAAACCAAGAAATGTACTCTTGGGTTATCTAACTGTACCCCTAATTGTCCACAACCAAATGGAGACATCTCATAAACAGATTTAAAAAGAAATTTGAGTAAAACTACAGCTATTTTAAATCTTATAGCGCGTAGACAACTTTTAAAGCTTAAGCTCCATCTGAGTTTTCTCATGCTGGTTAGTACCAGAACTCAAACTACACAAGGAAGGTTTTTTTTTTTTTTTGCATAAAATGATCATAAAAATCTCTTACCAGAAAGAGAGAACACAGCATATATATTACCTTTCCTTTAATATCCTTCTAAGTACCTTTTTTTGTAAGGTAGTTCTACACTATCTGGGATTTTGTTTCTTTTTGTTCACTAGGAAAACTTGCATTTAAATTTTGACTCTACTACTTATTATCTCTATGTCCTTGGGCAAGACAGTTAACTAGAGGTGAGGATAATATGAACATCATAGGGTGTTGTGAGATTAAATAAAATAATGTATTTTAACCTGCACAGGAAGTGGTACATTGATACTTTTAATTAACCTTAGTCTTCTTTTTCTCTTAATATTTGATACCAGAGAAGAATTTCCCTTATACATATTTTCCCTCAAATTTAGGTGCAGAAGAATCATGAGGAAATTGTGAAAAAGACAAACTTCTGAGGCTTACCAATTCTTTTCTGGATTTTGAAAGTAGCAGGATAACCAGTCTCCCTAACTCCTGTATTTTCCCTTCCAATTTATTTAAAACCATCATCCTTACTACATTCACATATAATCATATCATTCCTGCACCATATGTAGAAACTTTAAATAAGAACATTGCTATGAATAATAGTCAAACTCTCTAGTAGATCTTTAATTCCCTTTATACTTTCTATCTGGACTTCCCAAATGGAGCTAGTCGTAAAGAACCCCCTGCCAATGCAGGAGACATAAGAGATGTGAGTTTGATCTCTGGGTTGGGGTGATCCCCTGGAGGAGGGCATGGTAACCCACTCTAGTATTCTTTCCTGGAGAATCCCATGGACAGAGGAGCCTGGTGGGCTACAGTCCATGGGGTCGCAGAGTCGGACACGACTGAGGCAACTTAGCACAGCACACAGCATGTACTTTCTACTTACCTTACTCTTCGAAACTTCCTTCTCACCACATCCACCTTCCTGTGCTTCTGTAGGATTTTGCACATGTTTTTATTACTGCGTTTACCATCTACTTATGTAATTCTGATGAATTTAAGCATTTGTTCCACAGTCTGTAGTAACTGTAGGTGACAACAGTACCTCAAACACCATCGACATGAAATTATCACTTATTGAATGAATACCTTACCATGATCAGAAAACTTGGTTTTACTCTCTTTTATTTGAATTTCAGTTGAAAACCACACAGCTTTATGTCCATTTTAATAATGAGGAAACAGATTCATAAAAGTTAGGATCCCTAGGACATCCCTGGTGGTCCAGTGGCTAAGACTCCCACATTCCTGGGGTTCAGTCCCTGGTTGGAGAACTAGATCCCACATGCCATACCTAAGAGTTCACATGCTGCAACTAGGACCTGGCACAGCCAAATAAATAAATATAAATAAATATTTTTTAAAAGATTAAAAGCCCCTCTCAGGTCACGGAGTACTAGAGCCTTTAATAAAATATTGTCATCCAGTTCCTTCAGGGTTTGCTTTGCTCTAATTAACTACTCTATATCTTCAAAAACACTATGTATTTGCATATTTTGGAAAAAGAAAATTTAAATACCCAAATCAGGCTGTCAATGCTTTATAATTCCACATAATATTTCTTTGATTCCACATTATAAATATATGTGGGGCTTTCCTGGTGGCTCAGATGGTAAAAAATCTGCCTGCAATGCAGGAGACACGGGTTTGATCCCTGGGTTGGGAAGATCTGGAGGAGGGCATGGCAACCCACTCCAGTATTCTTGCCGTGAGAACTCCATGGACAGAGGAGCCTGGCGGGCTACACTCCATGGGGTCACAGAGTCGGAAACGACTGAGCAACTAACACTTACACATATGCAGTGAATTCTTTCCTTTGGTTGAATGTAAAATTGTATGATAGTAAAATATTTAATTATTATTTTTCATTATGGTCAGCCTTTAAATAACCCAACCTCTTTTTCCAGTATCTTAGAGAAAGCTTATCATTCCAGTAGGGTCAGCTTAGTAAAATCAACATGTTTAATCTTCATGTGTAATAGTTGGCTGAAAGCCAATGGAATCAAAAGGGCAGGTGTGAGCAACGAAGAAAACAGGCAAGTGTAGACGAGCACAGGATAAAACATCTCTTTAATAGATGCAGGAGAACATGTACTCTGTTCTGTAGGGAACGAACAATTCTGACGGGCTGAATAAGTCGCTGAATGCTTCTCCCACTCATTTGATTGTGACCTTAGCTATTTTACTTCATTTCTCTAAGTCTTGAAAAATAAAAGTAACTATGTCTGACAAGTTTGTTGGGAGTTTAGCTGAAATATTATACATAGAGCCGTACAATCTACATTGTACAGCTGTACAGTATCTGGTGTATAGCAAGTTAGCAACAAATTGTAACAATTATAACTGTTACGGTACATAGTAAGTTTTTTTTTTTAGGTTAAGTAGGGTAATTGCTCATGATCAATACTAGAGTGTTGAAATAACACCCCCAAATCAAAGCTATTTTGCTACCTAAGGAATATTTATTTAGAATTTTAGTGTTATCCTGTGGGAGACCTGGGTTCGATCCCTGGGTTGGGAAGATGCCTTGGAGAAGAGAAAGGCTACCCACCCACTCCAGTATTCTGGCCTAGAGAATTCCATGGACTGTGTAATCCATGGGGTTGCAAAGAGTCAGACACGACTGAGGGACTTTCACTTTCTTTCACTTTAAGTTAAAACTAGGAGGAAGATATTGGCCAGAATGTATAAAATGTGTTGGCTAACCCAATCAAGTGGCAAGGTGAATGAGATGCAATGATTAATTTGGACAATATCAGTTCACACCCTTAAGGGATTTGACCACTCAGATATCACTGAAAAAGTGGGATTCTATTAGCATTGAGGAAATAGCTGTTGGGTAGTCAACTAATGGTGTCTACCAAAGTTGTCTCTACGTCTTTTCTCTACTTCATCTTTCACTCTTTAATCCACTCCAGTCTCACATCTGTCCCTCTTGCTCTTGAAGTCACATCCTAAACTGATTGTGGATACCCATGTCCTCAAATTTAACCAATATTTTTAGCTCTCATCTTATTTGGGTGCTCAAAAACACACAACACAATGGCTTCCTCCTTCTAGAAATGCTCTTTTCTTGTTCTGTGTGATAAAAAACTTTACTGATTTTCTTACCGAGCATCTTCTTTCCTCTCTTTAGATAACTTTTCCTCTTCCACTTGACTTAATATGATCTGGAACTTTTTTCTCCATACTGTCTATATGCCAATAACTCCAAATCATATCTCTGACCTACACTTAGAGACATATATATTTCATTGTTTACTTGACCCAGCCATTTGATTGTCTCCATGGCATCACAAAATTAACACTTTATCCTTCTGATAACTGATTTGCTCTAGGAAGGGCATGGAGCTCTGCTTGTTGGGCTGATTTAGCTGTGCTAGGCTTCTCAAGTATTTGAAACTGGGTAGTGACAGCATAGATAGCTTGGAAATTCCCTTTTTCATTTTTACAGTGTGACCTACCAACAAACAAAATTAGACCAGGATTAGTCAAAGGGGTATTCCATAAATCAGGACACAGTATCACTAAATGGGACATTATTACCTCATGGTTGTAGGGTTCACCTTGGTCAGGCAGGGGTAGCAGTGTAGCAGCATTAGTGGCATTAAGAACATAGCAGCGTTTAAGATGAAGATTAGATGGTTTTGCAGACGGATTTCAGAGGATATTAGTCAGCTTGCAGAGAAATGCTGAGTGAATTCAGAAGACTTTGGAAAGTGAGTATGTGGAGTTTATAAATAAATATCATTTCATAGGGTTAAAACTGCTGAGGCCTCTACTCAGCTTGCAACTGCAGCGATAGCCTTAAGGCAGTTGGGACAGGAAAGAGCAATTGAATCAAGCTGTATGCGTAGTAGGCAGTAGGTTTCTGTGTATTGCCTTCCTGTGAGCATCCCCAGGGCTTGGTTAGCTTTTTTGTGCACAAATTAAGGTGAAATAGCACGAACAGAATGAAAAAGCAAAAAGATAGGAGACTGAAAGATGAACTCGCCAGGTTGGTAGGTGCCTAATGTGCTACTGGAGATCAGTGGGGAAATAACTCTAGAAAGAATGAAGAGACGGAGCCAAAGCAAAAACAACACCCAGCTGTGGATGTGACTGGTGATAGAAGTAAAGTCGGATTCTGTAAAGAGCAATACTGCATAGGAACCTGGAAGGTTAGGTCCATGAATCAAGGCAAATTGGACCTGGTCAAGCATAAGATGGCAAGAGTGAATGTCGACATTTTAGGAATCAGCAAACTAAAATGGACTACAATGGGTGAATTTAACTCAGATGACCATTATATCTACTACTGTGGGCAAGAATCCCTTAGAAGAAATGGAGTAGCCATCAGAGTCAACAGAAGAGTTTGAAATGCAGTACTTGAATGCAATCTCAAAAATGACAGAATGATCTCTGTTCGATTCCAAGGCAAATCATTCAATATCATGGTAATCCAAGTCTATGCTCCAACCAGTAATGCTGAATAAGCTGAAGTTGAACAGTTCTATGAAGACCTACAAGACCTTCTAGAACTAACACCCCCAAAAGATGTCCTTCTCATTATAGGGGACTGGAATGCAAAAGTAGGAAGCCAAGAAACACCTGGAGTAACAGGCAAATTTGGCCTTGGAGTACAGAATGAAGCAGGGTGAAGGCTAATAGAGTTTTGCCGAGAGAATGTGCTGGTCATAGCAAACACCCTCTTCCAGTAACACAAGAGAAGACTGTACACATGGACATCATGAGATGGTCAACACTGAAATCAGATTGATTATATTCTTTGCAGCCAAAGATGGAGAAGCTGTATACAGTCAACAAAAACAAGACCAAGAGCTAACTGTGGCTCAGATCATGAACTCCTTATTGCCAAATTCAGAATTAAATTCAAGAAAATAGGGAAAACCACTAAACCATTCAGGTAGACCTAAATGAAATCCCGTATGATTATACAGTGGAAGTGAGAAATAGATTCAAGGGATTAGATCTGATAGAATGCCTGATGAACTATGGGCAGAGGTTTGTGACATTTACAGGAGACAGGGATCAAGACCATCCCCATGGAAAAGAAATGCAAAAAAGCAAGATGGCTGTCTGGGGAGGCCTTACAAATAGCTGTGAAAAGAGAAGCAAAAAGCAAAGGGGAAAAGGAAAGGTATACCCATTTGAATGCAGAGTTTCATAGAATAGCAAGGAGAGATAAGAAAGCCTTTCTTAGTGATCAGTGCAAAAAATAGAGGAAAACAGTAGAATGGGAAAGACTAGAGATCTCTTCAAGAAAATTAGAGCTACCAAGGGAACATTTCATGAAAAGATGGGCTCAATAAAGGACAGAAATGGTATGGACCTAACAGAAGCAGAAGATATTTAGAAGAGGTGGCAAGAATACACAGAAGAACTGTACAAAAAAGATCTTCATGACCCAGATAATCACGATGGTATGATCATTCACCTAGAGCCAGACATCATGGAATGCGAAGTCAAGTGGTTCTTAGGAAGCATCACTATGAACAAAGCTAGTGGAGGTGATGGCATTCCAGTTGAGCTATTTCAAATCCTAAAAGGTGATGCTGTGAAAGTGCCACACTCAATATGCCAGCAAGTTTGGAAAACTCAGCAGTGGCCACAGGACTGGAAAAGGTCAGTTTTCATTCCAATCCCAAAGAAAGGCAATGCCAAAGAATGCTCAAACTAACACACAGTTGCACTCATCACATGCTAGTTTGTTCAAAATTCTCCAAGCCAGGCTTCAACAGTATGTGAACCATGAACTTCCAGATGTTCAAGCTGGTTTTGGAAAGGGAGAGTAACCAGAGATCAAATTGCCAACTAATATTAATCAAGGCTATGGTTTTTCCAGTAGTCATGTATGGATGTTAGAGTTGGAGTATAAAGAAAGCTGAATGCTGAAGAATTGATGCTTTTAAACTGTGGTGTTGGAGAAGACTCTTGAGAGTCCCTTGGACTGCAAGAAGATCCAGCCAGTCCATCCTAAAGGAATTTAGTCCTAAGTGTTCATTGGAAAGACTGATACTGAAGCTGAAACTCCAATACTTTGGCCACCCGATGTGAAGAATTGACTCTTTGGAAAAGACCTTGATGCTAGGAAAGATTGAAGGCAGGAGAAGAAGGGGACAACAGAGGATGAGATGGTTGGATGGCATCACTGACTCAATGGACATGAGTCTGAGTAAATTCCGGGAGTTGGTGATGGACAGGGAGGCCTGGCGTTCTGTGATTCATGGGGTCGCAAAGAGTTGGACACGATGGAACGACTAAAGTGAACTGAACTAAAGTGAAAGGCTTTGAATAGTTGAGTAGCCTTAGGGTAGATATTTCTTTTGGTCTTATAAAGGCATACTCATGTTTATCCTCCCAAGTAAGGGGTTCAGGGACTGAAATTTTAGTAAGTTCTTAGAGTGGGGAAGCGGCAGAGAAAATTAGTAACACAAACTGTACAATAACCAGTTAGTTAGGCCTTGGAATCCACAGAGCTGTTGCTTAGTTGAGGGCCTAAGGAGTTCTCAGATTAGTTGAATTATTTTTGGAGATATCTAGATTCCTTCAGCTTTCAGATTATGCCCTAGGTCACATCTAAAAATGATTGCAGTTTTTCCTTAGAGGCTTTATGTCCTTTTACAGCTAACTGTTGCAATATGGAATAGATGGATTGCAGTAGATGGAGTCCTTTATGGATGCCTCTTTGGTAACTGAGCACCACAAGGGGTCATCTACCTACTGCAGAAGGGTGCATTTCCTGGGGGACTGGAAGGTACTTACATCTTGGTGGAGCTCTTGGGATAAATAAGAAGGTTTAAGATGAACCCTTGAGGCATGACTGTCCAGTTGTATTGTTGATCTTTGCAAGTAAAGGCAAATAGATGTTGGCTGTTAGGGTCCATAGAAAGTGAAAGTGAAGTTGCTCAGTCATTTCCAACTCTTTGTGACCCCATGGACTGTAGCCTACCAGGCTCCTCCATCCACGGAATTTTCCAGGCAAGAGTACTGGAGTAGGCTGCCATTGCCTTCTCCAGAGGATCTTCCCAACCCAGGGATTGAACCCCGGTCTCCCACATTGCAGGCAGACACTTCACTGTCTGAGCCACCAGGGAAGTCCTATAGGGATGCTGAAAAGGACTGAGTCAAAGTCCACAACAGTGAGCCATTTTGTGTTTGATGGAACTTGTGATAAAAGGGTGTTGGGTTTAGAAAAACTAGGAAATGGTAAATAACTACATTGTTAATAGCTCTCAAGCCCTGGACTAATCCGCATCCCTACTCATTAAGTTTCTGAACTGGCAAGATAGTTGTGTTGCAGGGGCTGGTACAGGGAATGATTATCCCCCGGGCAGTTAGGTCTTCTGACATTAGTGTGAGGGCTTAGTTGGCCTCAGGCTTTAATGGGTATTGAGGACACTTGGGAAGAGGTTTAGTTAGGTCTCTCTGAATGTTTGTAGGTTCTGCACATTTTATTCTTTCAGTGTTAGTGTTAGAGGAAGCCCCCAGATATTTGGGCACCTCAGGTAAATGAGGACTTTTTTGAAAGAATTCTTCCTCTTCTAATCAAAGACAGATTGTAAGAAACATGAAAGATCAGATTCAGGTTGATGAGAAAATTTGAAGGCAAAAATCTCCATTGAAGGCGTTGTTTTAATCTTTTTAATATAGAAAGACTTATAACCTTTTCAATATAGAAACTACCTAATGGATTGGACATTATTCTTCTTCCAAATGAACAGCATTGATTAGTTAGAACTAAACAACAATATTATCCCCTTAACCTTCATTTTATTTTATTTTCCACATTTCCCCTAAGGAATATGATTATTATAATTGCTTACATTTAACTAACAAAAGAAAATAAAAATTTAAAGCTTCTACAACAAAATAAATCTTCAAAGAGCTGGTAGACTTCTAATGTTTAGTTGTGTTTTTAGATGTATATCTAAATTGATATTACTACTATATATGCTATTCCATTCTCAAAACACATCGGTGATATCCTTCATACATTCTGTTTCTTGTGTTGAAAATTAATTTGGACTAACATAAAAATTTAATTGTTCTTGATATGACAAAACTTTTGCAGAGTCATTTTATACATAAGATTCCATTTTCCTCATATACTTTGAATCAGAAACTCAGGAAACAGAGAAATTCATCTTGAAACCTTGAAACTGAAAACAAGAATATTTTATGTGCATAATGCCAGACCCCACAAGCTGTTTAACAGTTTAAGATAGCCATTGCAAAAAGAAATTCACCTGAGTACTGCTTTCAAGGGATGTTGAGTAGCGATGAAATCAGGTGATTACAGTTTGAATTATTGCCTGGTCAGTTAGGAAACCACTGAAGCACAGAACTGTACTGACTAGTGTCTTTCATCACAACATTCTGTTGATAGCAGAGCTCTAAGTCACACTAACAGCTTGTTGGGTAGACCACCTTCACGTTGTTCAAACACCCGGCTCTTACATAGAAACTTTGAGGGAGGCTGAGAGAGCACAGAGAGAAAACAGAAGTGAAAGATGAGAAACTGAAACTAGGGTAGGGGAAGGTAATAAAGAAGAGAAGAGTATTAACCTTCTAAAGAACCTCTATTGTTCTAACCCCAGAAAGTCATAAATTCAAAGACTCAACCTGTCCTAGGCCCGAAGGGTCAGGGAAACCGAAGTCTTCTTTGGGACACCAGATCCAGTGGGTCAACCTAAAGTTACCAAGTAACACGTAAGTAACTGAAATATTCAACCACCCATCCTTCAACATTAATAGGATACTTAACATCTCTTGTCTCAACAGTGCAATTGAAAAATGGGGATTCATTCCCTGGAAGAAACATGAAGATGGTGAGGGGGAAGGGTCAGCTGGGTACAAACAACTTCATTCCCATCAAAGGCAAGGACTCATTCTCATGTGTGTTCCAAGTAATTCATGGCACAGTCCATTTATACTAAAGTGTGGCTGAAAACTGTCTAAGAAATAATTCACATCCATAGAAGTATTTTCAAAAAAAGTAAATATTTGAAGTTTTAAAATAGATCAATCATAAGAAATTATATACTAAATATTAATGACCTTGTGCTATTAACCAGGGGGACTACTTAAGTAATAATCTCTGTGATCTCTAAAAATGGACTACTGTTGTATAAAAAATTAAGAATTAAGGAACAGAAATTCTTTCTAGGGCTGTATTTCAACAGAGAGGCTGTGAATCACTAGTGAAGAAAAGATACACATAAAATAGCAGGTTTAGATATGGTTTAGATATAACTCAAGGTGGGAAATTTTTATTAAAAAATCAAGTAGACCTCTGATTAGTAGGAAGATGCTTTTGATCTAGAGGAGATGCTACATTTATTGTTATATAAGTTTGCAAACATTATGGCATTTATCTATGGGGCTGCTATTTAAAATGGTTGCTAATGAGCAAGGGTACAAATGTAGCAAATTGCACCTTCAGTATTTGCTCTTTTAATGTGGAGACTATTTCAATACAGTATCAAGGTTCTTAACTGTCATGAAAGCTTTGCCTGACTGTGAACATTAGTGCATCCTAATAGTCATGTCTATGGATGTTTTCCCTCAATGTCACTGTTGGCTTTTGTCTCATTACAGGAACTTCCACCTCTTAACCGGTGACAGTTCACTGGTCTTGCTGTATCCTCAAGCTCTGTTTATTTTCCAGATCATTTCTAGGAACGGGTGTATTTATGGCCTCATCCAGATGATGCTGATACGTTGTCACAGAGTTATCAAACCCTGGCTTGGTCACTCATTGCTTCAGCAACCTGTTACTGTAGCTGTGGTTTCTCTATGTTCTCAGTCCCATGCATCCCATGCAGTGAGCACCATTCCCTCTCTTTCCAGTCCTGTATCCTGCCCCCATGGTCTCCCAGCTCCACTGGTACCTTCCAGTCGTTCATCTTACCTTCCTTTTAATATCCTTTGCACTCCTGTGTGCTCACTTCTCTTCCTTCTGCTTAAGTTTCATGGTCAGTGATCATGATGACTTCCTTGCCTCCCTCTGGCTTTCTAGATCTTGTACTCACTTGCCAAAATCACAATCTTGGTTAAATCCAGCTCTGCCTAGTCCCCACCTACAGCTCTGAAGGTGAATGAAACTAGAGGAAGACACATGATCACACTGTCTTACTTTTATTTTACTTATTTTTAAACTGAAGTATAGTTGATTTACAAAATTATATCAGTTTCAGGTGTACTGCATAGGGATGAAATATTTTTATAGATTGTACTGTATTTAAAGTTATTATGAAATACTGGCTAGTCCCCATGCTGTATAATATAGCCTTACAGCTTATTTCGTAAATAGTACTTTGTACCTCTTAATCCTCTATTTCTATCTTGCCTTTCCCCGCTTCCCTTTTAGTAACCACTAGTTTGTTCTCTGTCTCTATGAATCTATTTCTATTTTGTCATATTCATTCATTTTATTTTTTAAGTTCCACTTGTAAGTGGTAACAAATAGTATTTATCTATCTCTGACATTTCACTAAGTATAATATGCTCCAGGTCAATCCTTGTTGTTGCAAATGGCAAAATTTCATCTTTTATGGCTGAATAGTATTCCACTGTGTATACATATACCACATCTTCACCTGTTCACTTGACAGTCTTACTTTTAGAGTCATGGTCACAAACCTCAAGAGATCTCCTAATGCCTGGCAATCACACGGTACTTTCCTGGTGTTATTTACTCTCGCACTGTCTCTTAGAAGCCTTCTTCCCCCATTAGCACCTTCACCTGCATGTTTTGCTTTCTTTCCTTTTGAATTTTTCACATTGGTGTCTAAAGCCAATTCCTGACTCCTGCATTAGATCCTATTTCCCCTCATTTGCTCAAGGACATTTTCCCAGCAATTTTCTACTCTTTTTCCTGCCTCATCATTTTTTCCAGCTGGCACACAAGCATGCTATTATTTCCTCACCTTAAAAACCTAAATGACAGGCATTCTTCTGATTCCACTTCTTGCATCATTGTTAAACGGCACGTTTTCTTTTTTGTATTGACACCAAATACCGTATCTTCTTGGGTCTCATCCAATCTTACTTATCCTTCTTCCTCAGCCTCCTTTGTTGACAGTTCCTCCTAGTTTAATTTTAGTGTACACCAGTGCTCAGACCTTGCTTCTCTTCTTTATGCTCTTTCTACCCTTCATCTCCTCCAGTGCTATGACTTTAAATATCATGGATACACTCTGTGTATGTGCTCAGTTGTGTCCAACTCTGCAATCCCGTGGACTGTCACCCACGAGACTCCTCTGTCCGTGGGATTTTCCAGCCAAGAATACTGCAGTGGGTTTCCATTTCCTTCTCCAGGGGATCTTCCCAACCCAGGGGTCAAATCTGAGTCTCTTGTATCTCCTTGGCAGGCGGATTCTTTACCACTGTGCCACCTGGGAAGCACCATGTATACACTGGTGACTCCCAATTATATATCTCCAATTTGGATATTCTTCTGAACTACAGACTAATAACATATCCAAATGCTGTATTGACCTTCCTTTTTTGATGTCTAAAATACATATATTTCAAAATTTTCTTCTTTTTTAAAATTAATTTTTATTTGCATATAGTTGTTTTACAATATTGTGTTAGTTTGTACTGTATGGCAAAGTGAATCAGCTATATACATACATATATCCCCTCTTTTTTGGATTGGATTGATGTCTAATACTAAAGTCAACATGTTCAGAACCGTTTTTTCTTCCAAAATTTATTTTACCCACAGCCTTTGTCATCTCATTTAATGATAGCTGTGTTCTTTCAGTTGTTGAGGTTAAAAATTTTGGACTCATTTTTGCAACCCTTATTTTTTCTCATTTTATATCCAGTCTTCCAGACTGGAAGGTCTATATCCAGTTGGGTCTATGTTTAAACTGCACCTAGAATCTGACTGCTTCTTACCTCCTCCACTGCTACAGTCCTGGCCTGAGCTACAGTCATCTTCACATGGAGGATGCAGAGGCCTCCTAACTGGTCTTCCTGCGTTTCCCCTTTTCCCCACTTTCTAGCTGCTCTATTGTAATTCCAGCAGCTAGAGTGATACTCTGAAAATCTATCTCCGCTTGGGTCACTTCTGTGTTCAAAACCTTATAACTCATCCCCATTTTACTCAGTCAGAGCCAAGGTTCTTACAGGCTCTGTATTAATATGCTCCCTGTTTCTACATGTTCACTTTAATTTAACTTCTTATTCATCTACTCATTTCACTCTGTTTCAGCAACATCCTAGCCCTTTGTGTCAGGTTGAAACTGTATCTGCTTGGAACAGTCTTCTTCCAGTTGTCAGTATTAAGATTCCCTCACATCCCCTTGGCCTTTGCTGAGTGTCACTTCTCAAGGAGACTGTCACTGCTCTCTCGGTGTAATATCACATCCTGACCTCCTGCCCCAACACTGTGGGTTCCCTCCTTACCCTCTTCTCTATGATTTTTTTCTATAGATGTTCATTAGTTTTTTTTTTTTTTTAACATATTAGATAACTTACTTATGTATAATTTCCATTAAATATCTTCCTTTCTCCTTTTGGAATGTAAGCTCCAGGCAGACACAGATCTTTGTTCACATGTATAACTGAAGCATCTAGAACAGTCTCTGTCATTTAGTTGGTGTTCAGTACTTTTTTTTGAATGAAAAAATATGAATGTAATTTTGCATGATGTTCAGTCTGTTTTTCAAACTTACATTTGCTTTTTGACTGATGCCTTCAAGATAGAATAGAAAATGTAAATACTCACTTTCCCCGCATTTATTTCCTTTCCATAACTTCTGAGAGATGTCTTATTTCTCACCAAAATGTTAGACTTTGGTTTTGGGTGTTGTGCTGCCATCTAATGAGGTGAATATAAATTACATAAATTTTCTTTTCTTCCACCGTTGCAGTGACTTTTTTTTCAGGAATGCCTCCTTACCTTCCTAGAGTCACAGAGACTTGAGAGGAATATTAACTAGTAGATTTTGATCCAGATTCTTGGATGCGTGCAAGTAGAAGCATGCAAGCCGCTCTCTTGAAGTCTCAAAGCGTCCGACGTACAAAGCCAATGCAGAGTAAAAGATTATATCAATTACAAATGTATTATCTTTACTTCAAATAACATTTGCACTGGAAAATGAAACATCATTTTATGGGTCACCCATCTGTTTACAAAATACATCTCTGGTTTGACCTTGTACTGACCTGTAATAGTGGAGGAGTTTCTTTCCTATAAAATGGAGCCCAAAGGGAAAATTTGCAAGAGACTTGGGAAAGTGAAAGAAAGGATTGTCTTTTTTCCTTTATGCCTGGGTCTCAAAAACCTCTTACCGGGACT
This sequence comes from Bos indicus x Bos taurus, assembly GCF_003369695.1. NCBI lineage: Eukaryota > Metazoa > Chordata > Mammalia > Artiodactyla > Bovidae > Bos > Bos indicus x Bos taurus. Next base: position 20,216,185 of record NC_040102.1, read on the forward strand.
AGAGTTTTAGAGGTAGTGGACCACAATAGATTTGATTCAGAAGCCAAATCTGCAGGACATATTTCACAGGACTATGGACATGGTTCAGCTTTAAGGACCTTGTAACAAAGGGAAATATTAAGGCATGGAAGCCTATTTGATGATCTTGACTGATTATGGAGCAATATTCTGAGAGAAGCAAATGAAGCCCCCCTCCCCCCACAACTTAAAATATATAAAATTTATTGCAGTGGCTGCAATATATATCATTTTATGCCTTCTGTACATGTTTAAAGGTTTCCCAAGGACTAGAACAGAGAAGGCAATGGCACCCCACTCCAGTACTCTTGCCTGGAAAATCCCATGGATGGAGGAGCCTGGAAGGCTGCAGTCCGTGGGGTCACTGAGGGTTGGACACAACTGAGCGACTTCCCTTTCACTTTTCATTTTCATGCATTGGAGAAGGAAATGGCAACCCACTCCAGTGTTCTTGCCTGGAGAGTCCCAGGGCTGGGGGAGCCTGGTGGGCTGCTGTCTATGGGGTCGCACAGAGTCGGACATGACTGAAGTGACTTAGCAGCAGCAGCAACAGCAAGGACTAGAAAGTTACACATACCGTGTTGGCAGTCTACTCCACAGCCTGCCTTCAGCTAATATATTTTTCTTCTCCTAGGAAGTTGTTTCTCTACCATGTTCTTTTTTGGTCAATATTTAATTTTGAGGTATAGTTGATTTATAATATTGTGTTAATTTCAGGTGCATAGCCCAGTGATGGAGTATTTTTGTAGAGTATACTCCATTATAGGTTATCACAAGATAATGGCTAGATAATTCCCTGTGCTGTACAGCGTATCTTTGTTGCTCATCTGTTTTATACATAGTACTTTGTATCTGTTAATCCCATACCCCTCATTTTCTTCTTTTCTTCTCTCTTGCCTTTGAGAATCACAAGTTGTTTTCTATCTGTGAGTCTATTTCTGTTTTGTGTATACATTTGTTTGTATTATTTTTTAGATTTCACATATAACTGATATAGTATTTGTCTTTGACTTGTTTTGTTAGGCATAAGATCCACATTACTGCAAATGGCAGTATTTCATTCATTTTTTTTCATGAATGACTAATACCCCATTATATGTATATATACCACATCTTCTTAATCCAGTCTTCAGTTGATGGACATTTTGGTTGCTTCCATGACTTGGCTATTGTAAATAGTGCTTCTATGAACATTGGGGTGCAAGAATATTTTTGAATTAGTGTTTTTGTTTTTTCCAGATATTATACTCAGAGTGGGATTGCTGGATCATATGGCACTTCTATATTTAGTTTTTTGAGGAACCTCTATGCTTTTCCATGGAGAAGGCAATGGCAGCCCACTCCAGTACTCTTGCCTGGAAAATCTCATGGATGGAGGAGTCTGGTAGGCTGCAGTCCATGGGGTTGCTAAGAGTCGGACATGGCTGAGCAGCTTCACTTTTACTTTTCTCTTTCATACTTTGGAGAAGGAGATGGCGACCCACTCCAGTGTTCTTGCCTGGAGAATCCCAGGGATGGGGGAGCCTGGTGGGCTGCCGTCTATGGGGTTGCACAGAGTCGGACACACCTGAAGTGACTTAGCAGCAGCAGCAGCAGCATGCTTTACCATAGAGGCTATGCCAATTTACATTCTTACCAACTGTTAAGGGTTCCCTTTTCTCCACATCCTCTCCAACACGTGTTATTAGTAGACTGTTTAATGATAGCCATTCTGACAAGTGTGAAGTGATATCTCATTGTTGTTTTTATTTGCATTTCTCTAATAATTAGTGATATTGAGCATCTTTTCATATGCCTGTTAGCCATCTGTATGTTCATCTACCTTGTTCTTTATGATAACTATGAGTTTCTTTTTAGTTTTTTTTTAAACTTAAAGTATGTATATGTGGAACACATATCTTGAATTTCCCCCTTTTTAAGACCTGTGATCTTAAAATGTCACCTTTATTTTATAGATCACAAAGCTATGTTGTTGTTTTTCATTCTGTTAATATTTAGTGTTAATGCAGTCTATTGGCTTGTTTATTCTTAAAAATTAGTTTAACAGAAATATCTTTAAACTTAAGTGCTTGACAGTTTGAATGGTATAAGATACAAAGTAGAAAATTGACATCTTTGTTAAAATTCTATGTAAAACTTATACCATGATGAGTCCTTAAATGAAGTTTATTAAATTCATTCTCTTCCAAATATTTTATCAAGTATCTAGGAATGAATTTACTAAGAAAAGTCTGTATATAATACCACATATTTTGAGATTTTGATTGGTAACTCTCATAGTAGGACAAACCCTATGGAGTCTCTGTATTACTACTTCAACTGCAGAACCATGAGGCTGAATTTGTGCTGTTATTTTCCTTCTCCTCAAGAAGTCATTTTCTTTACTTAAATGCTTGAAGCTTGATTCACTTCTCATCCTCCACTATTCTTCTCCTGTCTCATGCCTGGAGTTTGAACTTGAGAATTATAATAATTTGTAGTCATATGAGTAGTGGGGAGCACTGCTAAAAGTGATTCAAAAGTCTTGACTATGCTTATAGAAACTGAGTTGAGTTTCATACTATTGTTAATCCTGACTTTGTGTTGTAAATGAAATACTAATTTATTTAAATAATTTTATATAAAAAAGTTCCAGACCACTTAATTTTTCTCTTCTCAGAAGCAGTGAAAATATACTGGTAGCTTTTTGGAGGCTCATGGATTTCTCTTTATGGAAAAGTATGAGTCATGTACTATATTGTTTTCTTAATGTAATTAATGTGCAAGGCAAAGTGGAAACTTAAGTTGTAAATGATTATTTCATGATCTTTTGCTTTTAGAAACTTTTGTTTTCCTCAAATTATGTGAAGTTCACATAGTCTTATTTTCCTCTTATGTTTGTTTTATCACCAACACATATTTTAGAGCACAGATATCTCTCAGCAAGTAGAGGCCAACTCTAGAGGTTTTTCAAGTATCCCTTCCCTGTTCAACTCTTCTGTTCATTTCTCCCCAAATAATGTATGTGTTTAGTATTTAACCTTCCTGATAGGGGAGAACCATCTCTGGTCAAGGATATGAGTGAATGCAAGCTCCTACCAGAAGATGGAAAGCAAGGGCTGGACAGAAAGATCATTGGATCTTTGTCTCATTTACACAAATAAGTAAAGAGGGTTGAGTATGTGAACTATTTCTCAAAGCATGGACAAGGAAGAGCTGCCACAGTGGAGAATTTGCTCATCCTTGTGAACCTCAGAGTGGGATTAATCCTCATTGTGGGATGTGGTTTAAAGGCTAGCTTTCAGAGGGGAAGTCTAAGTGAATGAATAACCCATATGTTTAATAAAGAAATAGAGTAGTATATAAATGGTCACCAATAACTGCAGGTAGTTTTGTGCAGTGCATATTCACAATGTAGAATAAAGGCAGTGGCCAATAACCAAGGGGTGGGGAACACTTTAGGAATCAATCAAAAGATTTCCTTGGTAGTGTTGTAAATACTAAGGTCTTGTGGAAAAATCTCTATTTTTCTTTGCTTGACTTAAAAATGTAACTTCCTTCCTAAACCTAATCCCCAACCCTGTGCATTTCTTTCACAGCATTTAACATAGTATGGACTTTTTTGCATGTGATTATTTGGGGATGTGTGTATCTCCCCCATATATCCTATATGCAGGTCAGGAAGCAACAGTTAGAACTGGACATGGAACAACAGACTGGTTCCAAATAGGAAAAGGAATACGTCAAGGCTGTATATTGTCACCCTGCTTATTTAACTTATATGCAGAGTACATCGTGAGAAATGCTGGGCTGGAAGAAGCACAAGCTGAAATCAAGATTGCCAGGAGAAATATCAATAACCTCAGATATGCAGATGACACCACCCTTATGGCAGAAAGTGAAGAGGAACTAAAAAGCCTCTTGATAAAAGTGAAAGAGGAGAGTGAAAATGTTGGCTTAAAGCTCAACATTCAGAAGATGAAGATCATGGCATCTGGTCCCATCACTTCATGGGAAATAGATGGGGAAACAGTGGAAATGGTGTCAGACTATTTTTTGGGGCTCCAAAATCACTGCAGATGGTGACTGCAGCCATGAAATTAAAAGACACTTACTCCTTGGAAGAAAAGTTATGACCAACCTAGATAGCATATTGAAAAGTAGAGACATTATTTGCCAACAAAGGTCCGTCTAGTCAAGGTTGTGGTTTTTCCAGTGGTCATGTATGGATGTGAGAGTTGGACTGTGAAGAAGGCTGAGCGCCGAAGAATTGATGCTTTTGAACTGTGGTGTTGGAGAAGACTCTTGAGAGTCCCTTGGACTGCAAGGAGATCCAACCAGTCCATTCTGAAGATCAGCCCTGGGTGTTCTTTGGAAGGAATGCTGCTAAAGCTGAAACTCCAGTACTTTGGCCACCTCATGCAAAGAGTTGACTCATTGGAAAAGACTGATGATGGGAGAGATTGGGGGCAAGAGGAGAAGGGGATGACAGAGGATGAGATGGCTGGATGGCATCACTGACTGGATGGACGTGAGTTTGAGTGAACTCCGGGAGTTGGTGATGGACAGGGAGGCCTGGCGTGCTGCGATTCATGGGGTGGCAAAGAGTCGGACACGACTGAGCGACTGAACTGAACTGAACTGAACTGTGTCTCCTCCATGAGAGTGTAAGCTCCACTGGGCTGGAGCAACTTCTGTTTTGCTCATTATTGCATCTTCATTGTCTATCACAGCACCTAACACATAGGTATTCAGTAAATGTTGAATAAGTAAAATTGACAATGTATATATCTATTTGTGCCAGATGATGTTTTCATGTAACTACCCATGTCTGAATTCTAGTAATGAACACAGCTTGGGTTCAAATCGGATCTCTCTCATCCTATACCCCATGTCCGAAAATACAGAGATGTGAAGTCACAAGGGTTTGAACACATTTGAAGCGAACTAATGGAGTATGTCTTTGCTTATAATAATTTAGAACAATAGAGAGAATCCTTCCCATAAGAATATCACTACTCTGGTAGTGGCAGCAAACTAGCAAGAACCTACTGGTCAAGCAGAACTGGTCTGTTTGACCAGTAGGTTAAGACTGGTCCATCTATGCTATTTAATGAATATAGTGACCAAGAACAAATAACTTAACTCCCACTGACTTCACTTTCTTCATCTGAAAGCTGAGGGGGCTGGACTAGATAGTGTACAGTTTCTTCCTTTGTGTGCCACTTTCCTTTCAATAACCACGGGCACATAGATTTGAGGGGTTTTTTTTTGGCAGGAATGGAAGACAACTAGAGGTAATGGCTATCTCACAGACCTTGACACTCAGTAAAAATTTTAAAGTTAGGAAACATGAGATTTTAGGGAACTCATGAAAAAAGAATAGATAGAATGAACAACAGATGCCCTCTGCCATAGGGATGATCCACTTAGGATATTTCAGCTTGCAATATTGCTAGTGCATTACTGAAGTTTTTACTCTACTTTCCATGCTGTGAACAGTGACTGACTCTCTTTTTCCATTTTTAGAATCACTCTCTATAGATGCAAAGTCTGAGAAGTAACCAATCAGCCAGGGTTACGTCCCTTGCTCA